>NC_141161.1:60640383-60870383 GCF_053477565.2 Lygodium microphyllum
CTCTCTTTCTCTCACCCTCTCCCTCTCCCTCTCGTTCTCTTTCTCTCCCTCTCTCATTTCCTTCCCCTCCCTCTCCCTCTCCCTCTCCTTCTCTTTTTCTCCCTCTCCCTCTCTATCCCTCTTTCTCTCTCATTTCCTAACCAAGCAAAAAATAAAGTGATTTAAACATCCTCCAAGCAAAAGGGAGAGGGAGAGATACAATGCACACACTCTCTCTTTCTCTTTCTATCCCTCTCTCATTTCCTTCCCCTCCCTCTCCCCCTCGCTCTCTTTCTCTCTCATTTCCTCTCCTAAACAAGCAAAAAATAAAGTGATTTAAACATTAAACAAGCAAAAGGGAGAGGGAGAGAGAGAATGCACTCTCCCTCCTTCTCCCTCTCTTTCTCTTTCTCTCCCTCATTTCCTCCCCCTCCCTCTCCCTCTCCCTCTCTTTCTCTTTCTCTTTCTCTTTCTCTCCCTCTCCCTCTCCCTCTCCCTCTCCCTCTCCCTCTCTTTCTCTCTTACTCTCTCATTTCCTTCCCCTCCCTCTCCCTCTCTCCTAAACAAGCAAAAAAGAAAGTGATTCAAACAACAAACAACCAAACCCGTCGTGAGAGAGAGAATGCACACTCTCTCTCTCACCCTCTCCCTCTCCCTCTCGTTCTCTTTCTCTCCCTCTCTCATTTTCTTCCCCTCCCTCTCCCTCTCCCTCTCTTTCTCTTTTTCTCCCTCTCCCTCTCTATCTCTCTTTCTCTCTCATTTTCTAAACAAGCAAAAAATAAAGTGATTTAAACATCCTCCAAGCAAAAGGGAGAGGGAGAGATACAATGCACTCTCCCTCTCTTTCTCTTTCTATCCCTCTCTCATTTCCTTCCCCTCCCTCTCCCTCTCGCTCTCTTTCTCTCTCATTTCCTCTCCTAAACAAGCAAAAAATAAAGTGATTTAAACATTAAACAAGCAAAAGGGAGAGGGAGAGAGAGAATGCACTCTCCCTCCTTCTCCGTCTCTTTCTCTTTCTCTCCCTCTCTCATTTCCTCCCCCTCCCTCTCCCTCTCTTTCTCTTTCTCTTTCTCTTTCTCTTTCTCTCCCTCTCCCTCTCCCTCTCCCTCTCCCTCTCTTTCTCTCTTACTCTCTCGTTTCCTCTCCTAAACAAGCAAAAAAGAAAGTGATTTAAACATTAAACAAGCAAAAGGGAGAGAGAGAGAGAATGCACTCTCCCTCTCTTTCTCTTTCTCTCCCTCTCCCTCTCCCTCTCCCTCCCTCTCCCTCTCCCTCTCCTTCTCTTTCACTTCCTCTCCTAAACAAGCAAAAGAGAATGATTTAAACCTTCAACAAGCAAAAGAAAGAGAGAGGGAGACTCACCAATGAGATATGGCGAGCATGGGGCGGCTTCTCTTTGCAATGAGGGCTCCTTCTCTCCTTCGCGAACAACAGCGGCGGCGGCAGCAAGTCTTCTTCCTCTTCTTCTCTCACAAAGCCATCGCTCTCTCCCTCGCTCTCGCTCTCAAAAGTCAAAGCAAAAGAAATGAAAACGGCGCTCGGGTTTCGGTCGCGTTTTTTTTCCTGCGGCGTCGCTATATGCGTCGCATTTGCGACGCAAATAGCGATGCCAATAGCGATGCTAATAGCGATGCATATAGTGACGCCAATAGCGACGCCGATATCCGCTGTCGCTAATCGGCGTCGCTAATTGCCCAATTCCTTGTAGTGACTTTTATACTCAACCATTGTACTTACTAAAGAAAATTTAGGCTACTTTTTGCTACTCCATGTAACTGTTGCTCTACCAAGGGAAAACATGAATCCACTTGATGGGACCTAAAATGGGTCGGCACTGGCTATGGCACTAGCCGGACCTCATGCATATGACAGACAATCCCACCACACGGCCTCGTGGGCCAGGAGTATCTAAAACTCACATTGCACTAAATGCTTATGATAATTTTGCGTTTGTATCCAATATGTAGTCCAACGTTCACCTTCCCTTCTCCTCAGAGGGAGATCCCATAACATATAGGCATAATGCCTCGTAATACACACGTAGGGAAGCACCTCTTGGCTGATTGTCGCGGCTCCACTACGACTCTCCTACACCTCAGGGATTGGCCCCTCGATGCGTCGCTCCAACATATAAAACATAACGCACAAAATCCACTCTTTCATAATTCAACATTCCAGGAGATTTTGATTTGCCTCACAAAACTTTCCACAACAGAAGCGCCCGTCTAACCCATGACTTAGGTTTCCTGTCCTCTCAGCGTTGGTCAAAGTTTATCAATCAAGTGCAATGCATTCCAGGAGATACCACATGACATGCTTGATGCAAGGTGTATGACGATTGTGCAAAATCATTTTATGATAAAAAAAAAACCAGCCACATGAGGTGCGGAAAACAACCCTTTCATGAATTTTAACTAAGTGTTACGTGTTGCGCTGCTTTAGGGACTAGCACCGGAACTTTCGTGCTACTAGTCGCCTATATTTAATTATGGAACGATCCCTAAATGCTATGCACAAAGAGGGAAATCAGAATTTTATCTTTTTAGCAATTAGATCGTCGCACAAACTTCCTCCCCCCCTCACCATTTAGGTGTTGCTGCGTTGCATAGGTGTAAATGGTTGTTTTGCGTCATTTTTGTATGTAAAAAATAATAAACACGTACTATAACACAAAGGACGAGGCCAAACTGAGGCTTGACCTCATGCTTTAATCTTGCCAAACATTCACGTACATAAATCTTATTTTTCCATTTTTTTGAGTGCGAAAACCCCAATTTTCTTTATTTTTTGTTATTTTTTGCTATTTATTATTAATAGAAAATAGGTATTTTCTGATTTATTTGTGTTGGTTTATTATTTTTACTGAAACTTAACATTTTCTCTAATTTTATCCCATTTCCACTTCTTTTTTCCAACTCAAAATTGGAAAAAACACTAATTTCCATTTAAAAATGACATTTTGTGGGTTTTAAAAAATTAATAACGGCTCTAAATCATTACAGGTTCTGCATTTTTGTAGTTGCAGCCCTCAAACATGATGCAACAAGATTAAAACAAACATTCATCGCATATGAGCAACATTTGGACCATGAAACAACAAAAACAAGCAAAATTCTTTGTAAAATTGGAGCATACCCCGTGTTTAGCGTGTTGCGGGTTTTTTAATAATTATTCCGAGCAGCCCATGGACCGACCAACAACCATTCTTTAGTGCTGGACCTCTTTCCTCAGCCTCCTCTTCATCTTGAAGCAATCCGATCACAGTCGGACAAGCGTCAGCCCCTCTTCTTCTTGATTTCTTGCATGCACACCACCGCTTAGAGGAGAGAGATGGAGGAGAGAGAAAGACTAGATCTGCATCTCCACATCCGTGCAGCCATTTGATGGGCGAAGGCAGGCGATAGGAAGCGTGGAAAGTCTTCAGTTTGCTGCTGTCTTCCGATGGTATGGGTATATGGAGGCTCTCCTATGCCTATGGAGCCCCTCTCCCCTCATTTCGTTGTTCTACGCCTCCATCTCCTTCATTTTTTTCCCACGCTAAATCCCCCCCCCTCCGCTCCTTCGTTGCGAAATTTTTTGGGGCTCCCTAAGGGTCACACCCTTTGGACTCTCCTAAAGTCCTTTCCCACTTGGCATTTTGGCCTTTGGCCTTCCGGGCACTCCCTCTCCCACGTTCGGTACCCAAATCGTGGTTTGAAAAATCCTGGACGTCCGTCTTGAAGTCTTCCACTAATTGGCATCTCCTAGGGTCTCGTTTGTCATGCCAAAAAATTATGGAAATTCTTTGATTGCTGTCTAATGGCTCTTTTAAGCACTTTCCGGGCATTGCCACTTAAAATCGTACTGATTGCCACTGCCGCCTTTGACGAAGTCTATTTTTCCCCTGATATTTGTAATTTTTAGCTATTTTTAAGCATTTCTTGGCATCAAAATTCATCTATCATTGGCAACCTTAGGATAGGGAGACTCAGCCCATCGAATCCCTGAAGAGATCTGCACATAAACAACAAAAAGAAGCATCAAGCTGATACAAAAAATACACAACACAACACATCACAGCTCATACCCTACCCCTTGACAAAACCAAGGCATGAAATCCACGAGGAGTAGGCTCAGCATTATCTGATAGAAGGTCCGAAGCTAGTCACTAACCGACTGCTCCAACACGACTAAACTAAAAAGAACTATTAAAGAGGTCGCCCTAAGTGGTGGTCTGACCTATCTTCCTGACTAAGGACAACTCAACCAGGAGCTCCTACTAGGCGAGGACTCCTATAGCCTGATAATTTTTTTTTTCTTTTAGTATATTTCTTCTTTTAGGCTTTTATTTTTCCATACTCGAGCGTGTAAAAAGGAGAGAGTTGAGCGTAGTGACCCAAGGAGAACATGGCATCGGCCTCAGGTCCTGTCTCGGTACCCAAGAACCTACCAAGCCCTCGCAAGGCGATAGACATTGCATTAGAAATTTTTCCTATCCTGACAATCTTGTAGGGGCCATCCCATCAAGGTTCCAACTTCCCTGGAAATAGCTTCCTATATGCATCGTAATATAGAACTAAATGCCCCTTTTTAAAAGTATATTTCTTCGCTTTTAGATCATGCAACCATTTCATCCGATGTTTAGCTACCTCCTGGTGCAACAAACTCTGCAATTTGAGCTCGTCTAAGTAGGCTATAGTCGTAAACCGCTCAAATAGGGCATCTTCATCACCCAGAGAATGATTGATTGCGAATCTAATGGTCGGAAACTCAATTTCTAATGGCAATACACACTTCTCCCCATAAAATAATTTGAATGCGGTATGGCTAGTGGCTCGTTTAAATGTCGTATTATACGCCCAAACCGCCACATATAATTTGTATCCCAGTCCTGCTTCTTTTTGGAGACTATCTTGGATAGGATATCCACAAGCTGTTTATTGGTACTTTCAACTTGTCCATTAGCTTGCGGATTATAGGGGGTTGTCCTGTTATGCTTGATTTTCCAAGCTTCAGTCAGAATTTTAATCACTTTATTTAAAAAGTGAGTTCCACGGTCCGATACTATTTCTTTTGGCAGACTAAAACAACAGATGATTTGCTCAAGTAGGAAACTGGCAGTCTCTTTTGCATTGTCCTGCCTCGTCGCCCGTGCTTCTGACCATTTTGTAAAATAATCAATTGCTATTATAATGTACTTCTTCTGAGTAGTAGATGACGACGTGATAGGACCCACAAAGTCAATGCCCCACTTCTCAAATGGAAGGATAGCCATGATAGGCATAAGTGGGCATTTCCTACTCTCTCTGTTGTCATGCCTTTGACAGGTATCACATCTCTTAACGTACTCAAAGGTATCTTGGAAAATGGATAGCCACCAATATCCAGCTCCTCTTAAAGCTTTCTGTGCCGTTAACCGCCCAGCAAAGTGCCCTCCACAAGCGAAGTCATGGCACTCTTCCAAAATAAGGGGAACCTTGTCAGGCATCACACATCGGTGATAGATATCATCAATACCCTGCCGATATAATGTGCCTGCAATCAAGGAAAATTTCAATGCCTGCTGTTTAATTTTCCTCTTCTTTGATTTTGATAAACCAACTCCAGTCTCTCTCGTTGATAGATAATGTGTGATAGCAGCATACCAAGATGGGATAGAAGTTGTATCAATTTTAAACATTTCTTCGATATCACTTCCTTCAGCCAAAGTCTCTTTCGGCTCCCCGAAATCCACAAGCCATTCCACAATACCCTGCAACCTCGGTGGCCTACTCTTAATCTCATAATCGAACTCCTGCAAAGTGATTAACCACTTTGCCAAATAGTCAGGCGGCTGTAGCTTGTTCAATAACAATCGAAGCCCTTCTGCCTTCGTATAAAAAACCACCCTCTCATAAAGAATGTAGTGCCTGAACTTTTTGGTCGCAAATACCATCGCAAGGCACAACTTCTCCGTATAGGTGTAGTTAATTTCCGATATGCCCAACTTCTGACTAGCAAAAGCTATCAGATGATACCACTTTTCCTCCCAGATTTGAGCTAAATAGCAGCTGATACTATGCATGGTTGCTGCTGAAAATATATAGAACATTTCGCCTCTTTCTTGGTGCTTCTAAAACAGGTGCTTTGGCAAGCTCCTACTTCACATCATCAAAAGACACTTTGCAAGTATCACTCCATGTAAACTGACAGTTAAAGGACAATAAGTTTGTCAGCAGCAATGTTCTTTCTGCCAAGGCATTAATAAACCTCCAATAATATCCTACTGATGATAGAAGGCTATGCAGTTCCTTTGGAGTATGTGGCGGACTCATGGCGACTATGACCTTGATCTTTTCAGGATCAGTCACAATCCCTACAAAACTAACCACATGGCCTAACAAGAGCCCATAAGGGACTTCGAAGATGCACTTCCGTGGGTTAAGAGCTATGCAGAATTGTCTGCAATGCTCAAAACACTTGCGCAAAATGATCAACTGTCTATCCCTTACGGTGGCTGCCCCCATATCATCAATGAAGACTTTCAGCTCCTCTAGGGAGATGTCTCCAAAGGTCTTGTCGGCTGTTCTTTTCCACAAACTAGGTGCATTACACAACCCAAATGCCATCACATGGTACGCAAAGGTACCGAAGACTGTAATAAACATCGTTTTTAGCTTGTCTTGCTCAGTAATCACCATTTGGTTATACCCTGCAAAGCAGTCCATGAACGAATATATTTCCCTACCCACTAGTTGATCCAAAATTTGGTCAATAAACGGAAATGGGTAGTAATCTTTAACAGTCTGCTTATTCAACTCTCTAAAGTCTATACAAAGCCCGATTTGATTATTCTTCTTCTTCCTGATCACTACTGGTGAACACCATTCTGTATGTTGAACAGGGAAGATCAAACCCGCTTTCCGCAACTTCTGTAGTTCCTCGTACAACCCGTCCCTTAATTCAAAAGGCACACGTCTTACTTTCTGACGTGCAGGGCGGGCTTCCTTTACAGGAATAGTATGCACAGCTAGACTAGGAGGAATACCCCAAAGTTCGTCATAGCTCCAAGAAAAAATGTCCCGAAACTCTCAAATTAAGGACACATAATCCTCTCTTTCTTTCGAACTGAGCATGGGCCCTAATTTAATTGGCCGCGAATCATTTAGCGTACTAAGATCCAGCTCAATAATGTCCGCGTCTTTGATTTGATCATGAGGCTCTATCGACTCATTCAAGGTTATCTGATAAATATCCTCTCTAGTGGACCCTTCCTTAGATCCATCGCTCGATGACTTCTCATTATCAGATGGATCATCTACTGTTTCTAGTTCAGTGGAGGATAGTGGAGCTCTCTCACTCTGAGGAGACTCAGAGTAAGCATCCACTATTAAATGATGGGCACCTCGACCTAGAATCACTCGACTAGCGGGTATATCAACTTGACAGTCTGTTCGTAGAATCCATGGCCTGCCTAGCAAAACTCGATAGCTAGGACGTCTTGCAAACCTTATCACCCTAAAGTCCAGATAGCATTCCACGCTTGCAACTGTAATGTAGACCTTAGTAATGCAACCTTCTGATTGTCTTAGACTATCATCAACAATCCTAAGAAGTGTGGAGCAGTCTTTTTGGATCTCTAGACCTAACCTCTCCACCAAGTCTGAACTTATGATATTGACAGAGGATCCAATGTCCACGATAGTAAGCTCCACTAAAATTCCATCCATATATGCTAGAATCCTAGGGCAATGCTTTTCAGCATGATCGAACCAATCTTCCCCCACTCTAGCTATGCCCAAAGGTTCTACTATATACCCTATACGTAGGATTTTCTTGAATTCCTTGCGTACTCCTGGAGAAAGTTTAGTCAATTGTAGGAGATTCACATCTGATTTGACTTCGCAAAGGGAACTTGCTATATCAAAGTCGTGGTAACTAGCCAAAGTTCTCTTCTCACGCCAAACCATTCTCTCCTTTGGTCTTTCCATCAGCTTTGGTGCCTCTTTTTTAGCCTTTACCTTCTTTCTTGGCAATCCTTTATTCTCCTTGGGGTCGACTTTACTGCCAACAGGTCTTAATGGTCCACCTTCCTTATCAGGATTCAGGACTCGCTTTTCCCTAGCATCTTACTTAGGGCTTCCCTCGACAGGTTTTACAATTCCTTTTTCACTCTAATCTTTTAACCTCTTGTTACGGATCGTAGATTAGAAGTTTCAGCATCATTGACATGTACAGCCTCAATAAGGTTGACTCCACTGCCATGAGGTAACTCCTCTACAACAGCCTTTCCTCTTTGCAGTATTTGCCTTGGTCCATTGTCTTGCGGGAGATTATTTCCTTGTGCGCGATGGTTAACTGGACCTGGTTGTTTACTCCCTTGTTGGAGAGAACTGATCTTACTCCAACAGGCAGCAGCTAAGTGGCCAGACTTCCCCCAAATATCACATTTGACATTTGGGCAATTCCTAGGGAAATGTTGGCTTCCACACCACTTATAGCTGAATCTTGAGGGGCCATCCTCTTCAGGGCGTCGGCTCCCTATCAAATTCTATTGCTTCTTAAGAAAATTGACATCCATAGCTATTTGTTGATACTGTTCAGAGATCATATCGGTGTAGTGCTTCATTATGTTCTTAACTTCACCAAGGACATTAGAAGCACTCGACTCATAGCCGTGATCGTCAATCTGTCGTCCCATGGGCCTAACCACTTGATTAGGAATTGGCCGCCGCTGACCAACTGGGACAACATTAGGATTCATTGTTTGGTTTCCACCACTATTTAGTGAGGCCGCCTAACTAGCCATAGGCATAGTTATGCTAGGAGGAGCTGATAACATAGGCAAATTCGACATAATACTCCCTTTGCCACTCGTATTTAACATGTGGTCCCCTTAACTTCCATTGGTCAAGGCCAAATGATTACCATTCCAATTTATCCTTACTGCATAAGCCGCTTGCAAGCGCGACTCTACTCCTTCTACTTGGGTAATGGCAGTGTCAATATCGGCCAAAGCAACACTATTCAGCTGCACCTGGATATTAAAATCCAATCCATGTAGGAAATATTGCAACTGGGTAGCTGGAGGAATAGGAATATAAGCGTTAAGTTTGCGAAGAACTTGCTTTAGTTTCTTGGCATATGCATGGACATTATCATTTGGCTCTTGGCGTGCTACATTCAGAACATGCAATCAATATTGTCCACCCTTCTCAAGGGAAAACTCTCTACGGAAAGCTGTAAAGAATTGGGCACTGCTAGTTATGGTTTCGGCTTCTAGACCATGATACCATACTGCCGCTCTTCCTTTTAACGTCATGTTGAAGCACATCATTAGGTGTCCTTCATCTTGGATTCGATAGTTGAACATGAGCGTTTGAAACTCCTTAATGTGGAGTTCTCCATCTTCTTCTGCTAACCAATGGAAAATGGGCAACGGTGCTCCTAATGCCGGTAAATACTTTGTACCTACTAGAATCGCGATAGGTTGTGCCATGGCTACAACCTGATTGACAACAGGAGTTTGTGTAGGTGACACTACACACCCCCACTTGTTGTGGGTTGATTAACTGGAAATAGGGAAGTACCAAGACTTCTACTTGCACTCGAAGAGCTACTCATAACACCATCATTAGTAGTTTCAGCCCTCAAACATGATGCAAACAAGATTCAAACAAACATTCATCGCATATGAACAACATTTGGACCATGAAACAAAAAAAACAAGCAAATTTCTTTGTAAAATCAGAGCATACTGCGCGTTTAGCATGTTGCGGGTTTTTTAATAATTATTTCGGGCAGCCCACGGACCACCAACAACCATTCTTCAGTGCTGAACCTCTTTCCCCAGCCTCCTCTTCATCTTGAAGCAATCCGATCATAGTCAGACAACAGCCCCTCTTCTTCTTGATTTCTTGCATGCAAACCACCGCTTAGAGGAGAGAGATGGAGGAGAGAGAAAGACTAGATCTGCATCTCCACAGACGTGTAGCCATTTGATGGGTGAAGGCAGGCGATAGGAAGCATGGAAAGTCTTCAGTTTGTTGCTGTCTTCCGATGGTATGGGTATATGGAGGCTCTCCTATGGCTATGGAGCCCCTCTCCCCTCATTTTGTCGTTCTGCGCCTCCATCTCCTGCATTTTTTTTCCACACTAAAAAAAATGCCCCCCTCCCTTCGTTGCGAAATTTTTTGGGGCTCCCTAAGGGTCACACCCTTTGGACTCTCCTAAAGTCCTTTCTCACTTGGCATTTTGGCCTTTGGCCTTCCGGGCACTCCCTCTCCCACTTTCGGTACCCAAATTGTGGTTTGAAAAATCCTGGACGTCCGTCTTAAAGTCTTCCACTACTAGGCATCTCCTGGGGTCTCGTCTGTCATGCCAAAAAATTATGGAAATACTCTGATTGCTGTCCATGGCTCTTTTAAGCACTTTTCGGGCATTGCCGCTTAAAATTGTACTGATTGCCACCGCCGCCTCTTCGAGGAAGTATATTTTTCCCCTGATATTTGTAATTTTTGGCTATTTTAAAGCACTTCTTGGTATCAAAAGTCATCTATCACCACTAGTAGATCTTTTGTCAAACATACTACCATCCCAATTTGCATCTATGTATCCAAATACATGTATATCCTGACCTACCTAGTAACATAGTCCTTAATGAAAAGTGGACTTCACATACCTCAATGTGTGTCTAACTGTATCCAAATGAGACTTTCTAGGTTTCTGCATAAATTGATTGACAAGACCAACAATATAACTCAAGTCTAGCCTTGTGATAGTCATCTAAATTAGACTTCCTATTATCCTCTTAAACATAGTATAGTTTTCTATCTCATTCCCAACATTAGCACTCAACTTCATATTTTGCTCTAGTGGCACTAAAAGAGGCTTACATATTCTCATACCATACTTGGATAACATATTCAAGCCATACTAGCTTTGGAATAGCCATATATCATCATCACATTTGATCACCTCAATACTAAGCAAGTACCTTAGCTCGCCCAAATCCTTCATCTCAAACTTTTCCTTTAAAAGGTCCTTGACTTTAGCAATTTTGCTATCATTATCACTTGTAATAATCAAGTGATCCACATAGATGACTATGATGACCAAACTTGCATCTCCATTTCTCACATAAAGTGAGTGATCTTCATCATAAAAAACATAAAAGCCAATGTTGACAAGATACTATCCAATAATGTCAAACCATGCTTTGGGTAGTCTGTAGGGTGCCTTCTTTACCTTGCATACATATATGGGATGCTCTAAATCCTTATACCCATTGGTTGCTCTAGATACACCTCTTCTTGTAATTCACCATGCAAGAAGGCACTCTTTACATCCATTTGTTACAAAATCCAATCTTTGATAGTTGCCAAAGTAATCACACATCTAACAGTTGCCATCCTAGCAACTGGAGTGAATGTCTCTTCATAATCTATGCCATATGTTTGAGCATAGCCTTTTGCAACCAACCTAGCCTTATACTTGCTAATAGAACCATTATTATTATAAACAAATGTCCCCCCCGTCCCGTGCGCGTGCGTGGGCGTGGAGTAAACAAACTTGCATTGTCAGGAACATTTAGCAGGTGTGGACATACGCATGGATGGAGGACGGCATGATGAATGCAACACGTGCGTCGAAAGATGGAAACAAGGGCGTTCGTGTGCAAACCCATACGACGTTAGGACACAAAATGAGAGGAAAATTAATTTCAAAAAATCCGTCCGTCAGAATGAAGGGTGAAAAGAAGGAAAAATATGCAAAACAATGTGTTGTATAAGCCTATCATATCAAAATACCATTCCGATAGAGATAGGATCCATTCACATAGAAAAAACAAAAAAAAAAACCTGAAATGGGAAAGAAAAATGAAGACAAAAAGATCAGGTAGTAAAAACTTGACGACGTGAACACAGAAAATTCCGCACAAATAGGATGGATAGGATGGGTAAGGTCAAACGTGGTTCCAAGGATGGTAAGGCGTGTTCGCATGGGAAAAACTTCAAAAACACAAATAAGAATGGAGTCATAAATTAATATGGAGAAATTCGTGCATCAAAACGGAGGTTTTAAAAAAAGGAAAAATGTCAAGGGAAGTAAGTGGAATAGGTGCGTCTGGTCAAAATGCAGTTCTGATGGCGTTAGGGGGCATTCACATAGGAAAAAGAAGCAAAAAGAAGATAAAAACGCATGAACAAATTAATAAAATAAAATTGGTAGGCTGAATCAGGAGGGGGAAAAATGAAAATCATGCAAGGACCAAGCCAGTCATGGCTATGTAATCAAGATTAAATTAGAAGGTGATGAAGGCAGGTTCACATGGAAAAACAATCAAAATGCATATGAAAATACCTGCAATTACATAAAAATTAATAACAGACAAATTTTCCAATGGAATGATGGTCAATAAATAGGAAAAATGTCCAAGAAAAGGTGTACGTCAAGGCTAGCACATCAGATTATTACAATTTCGATGTGAAAAAGGTACGTTCGCATGGAAACACGTGACAAGGGCACACATTTCTTCAAAAATTAATAACTTAGGATCCATGGCTCAGAACTGGGGGTTGTAAAAAGGAAGAGTGACCAGTTGAAAGGGAAAAATAGGCCAAATAGGGTGGGATGGATGTGGGTTTTGATGAACGTAGGATGCGTGCACATGGAAAAACCACAGAACAAGGGATAAAGGGAAACAGAGAAGGAACGGCCTCGATAAGGGGATAGAGGAGGTTGGGTGGGTGGGAAAGGGACCCCATGAGAGTAAATTCAAGACATGGCATTAATGCATGATCAAATTATGGTAGATACATAAGGATATGCAACATAGACATGCATGGATGCATCCCCACACTTAAGACCTTAACAGGAAGGGTGAATCAAATAACAAGGACCTAAGACCACATATTAGAACAACCACTGATGTTCCCACACTTAAAATATGACCATCACTTAGAAATAGAAGGTGTAGGGTTAGAAAAACTTGGCCCATGTTAGCAAATTAAAGTGGATTGTCGATGTCACGTGCTGTGTCGTAGTCGATTGCAAGAGGTACCAAAGTGTCTTCATAGCACACGTTTAGAGTGGCAGGGACCACACAATAGCACCTAGGGAGGCAGCTTTGCTGAGGGAAACATGGAAAATAGTTAATGGCAAAGGATATTGCACTCGGCTCACAGTCACTCGAATGGAATGAAAGAACAATTACTCGCCCCACAACGGACATTGCTTGATTTGAATAATGACGCAAACCGTCTCACACCCTGCTTAGAAATCCAACAAGGGAGATGGTTTAGAGGGAGTATGCTAGTGTGCATAGTTAATGGTGCATTAGTGCGTCCAACCACCCCGTTTGGCATAGGTGCAAGCATGAAGGCTAGGGAGCCTTGTAATGCAGTGTATAGAACAAGGTGACGTGTCCTAGGGTGATGGCAGAGACCCATCCCATATGTTTATTGGTGAAGGGGATGCAATGGCAATTGAGAAGGAGAAGAGGAAGACGCGGGAGAGAAGAGCACACACAATGTAGGTGCTGTCAAGAATGATATATATGACAGCCTTATTGCACTATCTCATATGTATGAATAAATAATATGGGCGATCACTGTACATGGGCACGCCCAAGGGCCTTTTACCCCAATAACCTCCCACTAAAAGGCCAATGGGTTAGGGAGTGAAAAAACAAAGAAAAAGGAAAAGAGACAAGGTGAGGAATTATGTCATCTCACCAACACCCAATCGAAAAGTGAGCTGTGCAATAAGCAGGAACCTCTGTGAAAGAAGAGTCAAGCATCCCCGAGTCCATGACATCTAGGAGATAAGCGATCCCACAGCTCCATACAATGGAGCAATCCAATAATGCTTCTCATGAAGCAAGCACAAATCATGAGTGCAAGGCTGTAATGCATAAGCATCAGAGTAGCGCATAGCATCAACATGGTGCATAGGAGACAGCTGAGAGCACATAGACTCTCCAAAGTCAATCATAGAAGAAGGGCCAATCAGACGAGGTCTCAAGATAGTATGCAGTCTCAACAAAGTAGAAGACTAACATACGGCTATAGCATCAACCATAAAGCGCATTGAATGCACATCAAGAGGCTTGAGAGATGTCTGCATCTCATAAAAGATAGCATGACGACTGCGTATAACCTATTGGGGATCCAAATCCCATAACATGTAAGCCTAAAAGTCACCATCTCTATAACCAAGGAGGATACAACTACGTGACATAGGCATATTTGGCATACATACAAATGCGTGGCAACCAAACATCCTCAAGTAATCATAGGAGGGTCTCATGCCACTCCATGCCTCATGTGGTGTAATACCGTCCAAAGTTAGACACAATATACTATTAAGTAGGTAGACTGCCGTTTTAAGTAGGTAGACTGCCATTTTAAGGGCCTCAATCCAAAAGCCATAAGTTAACCTAGTTGTGGTAAGCATAGAATCAACCTTTGCCTGTAGAGTCAAGCACATGCCATGAGGAATCCCGTAATACCATGGGCATAGGAAATCAATGCCAGACTGCTATTGACAATAGGACTGAAATCTGGGAGAGATAACATGACTCTCATAATCCATCTGCAAGCACCTAGGCCTGCAACCAATAGAATCTATAAACCTGTCAAGCTTAACTGCAACATCCTCAATCCGTACCAAGGGAAAAGCCCAAACACAGTGGGTAGCATGATCCACAAAGGTCACAAAATGCGAAGCTCCACCAAGTGACTGGGTAGGCATAGGTCCATAAACTGCACAATGGACAAGATCTAGAGGATCATGCCTCTCATGATCACCATGAGCCAAAGGGGCTCTGTAAGGAACATAAGAACAATCAGGGCAAGCATCAAGATCTGCATGTGACATATGAGGTAGCATGGAGTCTGAATGAGACAAGATCGGCAATAATGCCATAACAATGCATGTGGTATCCGGATAATTGCAACCATAGAATCTCCTACATGAGAGACATGCACTGGGTAATGAGAACCAAATCTA
Source organism: Lygodium microphyllum (assembly GCF_053477565.2). Taxonomy (NCBI): domain Eukaryota; kingdom Viridiplantae; phylum Streptophyta; class Polypodiopsida; order Schizaeales; family Lygodiaceae; genus Lygodium; species Lygodium microphyllum. The sequence goes on from NC_141161.1 coordinate 60,655,333, forward strand.
GAATCTCAGGCCAAAACCAAGCAACCACGATTGATCTTCCAAGATCAATCTGCAAGAGAGACACTAAAACCTGCATCGTGCAACTGACGGATAGACATCAAGCTCTTACTGAGCATAGAAACATGTAAGACATCATGGAGCATAAGAGAAGTCCCATTAGGAAAAACTAGGTGTATGTTCCCTGTACCAACAATAGCATAAGTCTGCTCAAGGCCCAAATCAATACATCCGTCAACCTCCCTGTAAGAAGAGAACCATGCTCTATGAGGGGTAACATGACAAGATACCATAGAGTCCAAAAGCCGATCAAAGGCATAGGCCTGATCACTAAGCAAGTAAGTTGTAGGGAAACAAGATGACAAGAGTACATGCTCTACTATATCATCATGGGTAACCACATGTACCTCACCACTAGAAAGAGTGGTAACACTTGCTGCATCGCCGACTCTCTGCTCATGTTGAGTCCGTCTCTATCTCTGCTACTCTCTAATCCGTCTAAAACATTTTCTTTTAACATGCACAAGCTTTCCACAATGGAAGCATACAACATCTGTAACTGAAGAACCTGTAGAAGAGGAGGACAAGGAATCCAAGTCATCATGAATAGGGCTTTCCATAGCATCCATGGAGCTCAAGGAGTCGAGGGCTGTCCCAACGGAGGGAACCTGCTCATGAAGACAATCATCTACAAGTACATCAGTGGTAGAAGCATGTTGCAAAGGCTCATGAAACCTCTACGGACGAGAGGACATAAAGGCATCAACCAAGGATGCAAAAGCTCCCACATGAAGAAGAGTTGTAGCCAACTGCATGACATAACCAACCATAGTAGAGTAAAGTAGAAGACATCTGTCATAAGAGCACACAACATTCAGCCATGAAATCATCCCATAACCATATGCATATGCATAGCTCTACAGTACATCATGCCACCTAGGAACATCCAAGTGAAGTAAAGACCGACAAGTGCCAAAGCATCCTTCAAGAGTCAAGCTCCAAGAGAAGCCCAAACATTTGTACAAAAACATCCAAATAAGTGGCTATGTAAAGTACATGATAGTAGACAAAGTGCATAGCTGGGTAAGCATCAAGAGCAACTGCTCTCCGACCTGTATGGGCAAAAGCAACCCAACTAGCATAGAAGCTAGGCAACAAAGAAGCAACAAAGCCATTACTGCTAAATCCAAGCATTGTCAATAAGTCCACTGATCAAGGAGTAACCCACAAAGAACCAAGTATCAATGAGAAATGAAATCTCAATAACCAACTGCCAAGACAATGAAGCAAGCACTGCTCAAACATGTATCTGCATCCAAGTAAATCCAAGATCCATAATCGGGAAATTAAGGGCCAAATAGCATCCAAAGCTGCATAAGTGATAAGCCGACCAAATGCAAACTGCTCAACAAAATTCTCAAATGCAAGTCGATTCAAGCCCAAACATCTGCCATACTACAACCAAACCCAAAAGCATCCACATCAGACATCAGTTTCATAATGGGTAGCACGGGTAATAAACCTTTTCAAGTGAAATGCCAATTGCAAAGAAAATGACAATGAACCAAGAATTGAGCTCTACTCTTTACACAAGAAGCATCTGAGAGCATAAACATCAAAGTGGCATCATCCAAATATATCAGCATATCATCCCGAGTAGTCGGGAGCACCCATAGACCATAGGCATAACCAAACTGGAGGTAAAATAACCTGTCAACCAAGGTAGCATAAATCTCAACCAACAATGAAGTGTCTGCATCCAAATCAAGGCTCAATAGCTCTCAAATTGCATATCCAGGGATAAACTATGATGAACAAGCATCAATACATCCAACAGGACACCCGAATGTCAACAAAGAGCATTATGCATAAGCCGTCCCTGATAAAACCTCGTTGCCCAAACAATGTACATTAGTAAATTCCTACATAAATTGAGCTATGGAAGCTCAAACCAAGTGCCAAAGCATCTCAAAACATTGGGAAAACATCCCTAAAGCATCTGGGCATCAAATACCGAGCCTCGAGAGCATCACATAAGCTAAGAGCATGACATTTTCTTACTGAAAATCAATTGAGATCTATTGCAAAAAATTTTGTGATCAGAATTTGGTAGATCTGACATTGCCATTGTGTTCAGAGTGTACCAAAACTCCAAGTTAGACCCTTATCTTGCCTAAATCGGGTTTTGGATGCCCGAGATATGAGAAAAAATGAGATTTTTGAGCCAGATTTTGAAACGAGAGCAAAAAAAACGTGAGCTGCTACTATGGGACCTGCTGGTTATGCTGAGGATAAGGGGGAAAATGGGGGCATACAAGGTGCCCAATGAAGCCAAGGAACACCTGCAAAGAGCCTATGAGGGCCGGGGAGAGCCGAGAGATGAAATCTTACCTTGGGGGGAAGAAGCCATGACATTGAAGCTCCAAGCTCTAGGTCTTCAATCCGGGCTGAAGTAATGCCAGGCCAAGCTCCATGATCAAGCTCAGATCCAAAGCTCTGATACCAATTGAAGAGGATGCAATGGCAATGGAGAAGGAGAAGAGGAAGATGCGGGAGAGAAGAGCACACACAATGTAGGTGCTGTCAAGAATGATATATATGATAGCCTTATTGCACTCTCTCATATATATGAATAAATAATATTGGTGGCCACTGTACACGGGCAGGCCCAATGGCCTTTTACCCCAACAATAGGGAAACGAGAACGTACCTAATGCCAAGTGTCATAATTCCCCTCAATCCATGCCTCTTAATAATTGTTTGAGGAAACATCAGTCACGCTCAAACCCCCCTTTGTCTCACACTTTGTTAATAGATACAGGGAGGCAGCCCATTCCTGAAACCCATTGATGTAATCCTCACTATCACTTGTGCACAGTGTGTATGCCCTGTGCACAAATGATGGTGCAATTGTGAATCCTGCCATGTGTCGGTATACAGTGCAAGAAGGAAGGCCAAGAAGCCTTATAGTGCCGTGCACAAGAACAATTTTGTGCTTTGTACATTGAGAGGTCCATATCGTGCGTGCAACTCTCCATTTACACATCTCACCTCTTTGTTGGATATAAAGGGCAAGGACTGGGTGGTCACTCACCCCACCCTCTGTCTCACACTTTGTTGATAAATATAGAGGGCAGCCCATACTCACATCCCCATCCGGTTAGGATGCAAGCTCACATTGCTCAAGATTTGTTGATGAAGATTGGCATCAGTAGATTGCTAATGTTATTTGGATTGGTTTGATGAAGAGGCATACCTAGGGAGGTAGCCAACAAGGTCGGTACTTGAATTGCATGTTGGAAACGTAGTCTATTGTAGGAATCAAAAGAATTGATGAGGTTACATGATCTAATGCACCAAGGGAGGTGGCTCAGAACTTCTTCTGCAAGAGTTCTACTAGAGATTCGACTGTCTTGGACTATGAGGTATTACCACCTTTTCCACAGCCAGATTCCCATCCAAAAAGAACGAGGCCTATTATGACATGGAATTTCTTTCTTTTCTCCCATAATAGTTTTATATTTATTTTATTTAAAATATATTTATTTTCTTTTCTTTTACCGTACTCTCGAGGGTGTTTCCACATTTTCTCGAAGAATAGGTTGACATGATAGGGACCTGAGTCTTTTTCTCCCATGACCTATATATATATTTGTTCGTTGGAAAATGAGAATGGCATGAATGCCATGTATCTGAATCATCCTTGCCACCTTGGCATCATATGGAAGGGAAACCAAGGAGGAGGGGAAGGTGGCTGTAAGGGGCTAATAGAACGAAGCCACATCATCAGGATGATCAACAAAAAGACTATCAGGAGTATTAGGTAAAGCCGTATCGGCTGTCATGTAAGGAATGAGGAAGTTATCAATGGTGATTGTCAAGATCCCAAGGAGAGTAATATGTCTTGAGGCAATAGCCATTAATCATCAGGAAGGGATCATTTGAAGCATCAACTGTCTGGACTTGGACAGAGCCATTAGGGTTGATGGCAAGTATCTTATAAGGGCCCATTCATCATTATTGAAGCTTGCCGAGAAACTTGCCAAATTGGGAATCATAAGCTAGGACTAAGTCACTTTCCTTGAACTCCTTCTGCTTAATGGTCATGATAGGCCTTTTTGCGAGCTTGCGTGGCTTCCATGCACTATAGAGCTATCCTGTAAGTCTCGTCGAGATATTCCAATTGCAAGAGATGACTTTGCAAGGACCGTCATCTCCCAATCATTGTTTGATAGCCATACACAGAGAGGGTAGCTTGAGTTTAACAGAAAAGATAGCTTCTACACCATACACTAACTAGAAAGGGGTAGCAGCCTTATGGGAGGCTTTGTACACCCAAAGGACCTTTGTAAGTTGATCATCCCAATCACGATGATGTGCAACAATTGTTCTTGTCAGAATCAAACAAAGGATGCAAGTGGTAACTTTGACTTGGCCATTGGCTTTGGGGGGTAATAGGGTGTGGACTTATGATGGTGAATCTTGTACACTTCTGTCAATTCTTCCATAATCTTGTTGAGGAAGTGAGTACCTCGATCACTTATGAGCTGTAAAATACTGCCAAAGCGGGTGACGATGTTCTTGTATAGGAACATGGCCACGTTTTTGCCATTGTCCCGCTTCAGAGCTTTAGCTTCACACCACTTGGTTACATAGTCTATAAAGACCAAGATGTATTTATTATGTTTCCTTCTGGTTGGAGGATCAATGGGACCAACGAAGTCAAATTTCCACTTCTCTAACAGCTTTAGGGGAAGAATAGGTTGTAGGGGCATGACGCTAGATTTGGTAGGCTTTTCCATTCTTTGATAGGCATCACATTCCACACCATGTATTATAATGCATCACATCTCTTCCACCTCTCGCAGGAGTGGATATACTAGCGGTATTCACCTTTAGTGTCTGTAGCTGCTCTGTAATCACATCCATAAGCTCTTTCTTAATACTTGTGACTGAATTGGACATGCAATCCTTTAAATTTTCACCTCCTAGAGTACTTGTAATAGAGTTTTGGGAAGCTTTTGTGATCATTGCGTACATTGGTTGGATTGATCTAGAGAGTCCTCTGTTGTTATAGTTTTGATTCAGAGATCCTATTGAGACTTGGGGTTGTTGATTCTAGTTGGTAGGGTTCCAATGTTATTGAGTCACCATTGGAGAAACTGTTTGAGGCCATTGTTGTTGTGGTTGGAACCATTGTTTGAGGCATTGTCATCTCCGATCGGGGTCACTGTGGATTTGGTGCACTATATTGTAGCACTATTTGCATTTGGGGGTAGGGGTAGGGAATTGTCCCTGGGATTGCATTTGGTGGGTATACCATTCTTGGTATGGGAGGAGGTTGTCAAGAATCATGTGATGGGGGGACTTGCTCAAGATGCTGCACCGAACACACACAGAATGCACAAGGAGAAGCTCACTCAAGAGACAAGAAGAGAGATGGAGGCCAAAACGTTTTCTTGCTGGTTTCTTCTTCTTCTTCCACCCAATTTACAATGTACACAAAGTATAGATAAGATACAACATAAAGGAAAGTATCCTACTAAGTCAAACAATGCATAACCAACTACACTAGTCAACTGGCGCTATAATTATGCCAGCTGTAAATAGGTGTAACAACCTGAATATAATAAGTAATGAGTTAGTGGCCATGTAAGAGTCATAATGACCACCGACTGCTAAGTGTAGATGTGTGGACCCATCCAACCAGGTGGTCCATCATTAATGTCCGCATGTGTTGAGCTTGTCATCTCAACACTCCCCCTCAAGCTCAACTGCATCTCTGTAACACTAAGTAAGCTTCGAGACTTTTGAAGCTTCTCTATACCCAATGCCTTTGTGAAGATGTCAGCTATCTGATCATGTGTATTAATCTCACTTGCTAGTTCCTTCTCTCTCACAAAGTGGTAGTGTACCTCAATATGTTTTGTCCTCGCATGGAACATAGGGTTCCTAGCCAACTGTATACTGCTAATGTTGTCACAATAAATGACAATTAGACCTTCCACCTGCACATCTAAATCAGCTAATAACTTTTGCAACCATACTACCTCACATGCTGCAATAGCAGCACCTCTATACTCAACCTTTATACTCGACAAAGCAACTGTAGATTGCTTTTTGCTGCTCCAAGTAACTGCTGCACTACCAAGAGAGAACATGCATCCGTTGATAGATCTTCTATCAGACATACTACCAACCCAATCTGCATCTGTGTATCCAAACACCTGTACATCTGTACCTACCTCATAGAAAATTCCATAATGTAATGTGGACTTCACATATCTCAATATGCGTCTGACTGCATCCAAATGTGGGTTTCTAGGTACTTGCATAAACTGACTCACAAGATCAACATCCTAGCTCAAGTCTGGCCTTGTAATGGTCATGTAGATCAAACTCCCCACTATCCTCCTGAACATAGTAGGGTTTTCTATCTCATCCCCAACATTAGCACTCAACTTTACATTCTGCTCCAACGGGACTGGTTTGCATGCTGTCATACCATACTTGGACAACATATCCAAGCCATACTGTCTTTGGGACAGCCATATACCATCATCACATCTGATCACCTCAATACCAAGGAAGTACCTTAGCTCACCTAAATCCTTCATCTCAAACTTCTTCTCCAAAAATTCCTTGACTTCAGCAATCCCACTATCACTATCACCTGTAATAATCAAGTCATCCACATAGATGACTCTGATGACCAAACCTACATCTCCCTTTCTTACATAAAGTGAGTGATCAGCATCAGAAATATAAAATCCAATATTGACAAGATACTCTCTGATCTTGTCAGACCATGCTGTAGGTGCTTGCTTGAGCCCATAGAGTGCCTTCTTCAACTTGCACACATACATGGGATGCTTTAAATCTTCATAACTTGCTGGCTGATCCATATATACTTCTTCTTGCAAATCACCATGCAAGAAGGTATTCTTCACATCCATTTGCTGCAACCTCTAACCTTTGGCTGCTACCAAAGCAATCACACATCTGACAGTTGCCATCCTAGCAACTAGACTGAAGGTTTCTTCATAATCTATGCCATATGTCTGGGCATAGCCTTTTGCAACCAGCCTAGCTTTGTACCTACTAATAGAACCATCTGCATTGTGCTTAATCTTATAAACCCACTTACATCCAATAGCTTTCTTTCCCTTCAGCAATGATACTAGATCCCAAGTCTTATTGGCCTCTAATGCAGCCATCTCCTCATCCATTGCTGCATCCCAATGACTATGACCAACAGCATCCTCAAAACAAGTGGGCTCAATAACCTCAACTAGTTTCACCATATAAGCATAATGGTGAGCTAAAAACCTTCAAAACCACATCTTTTAATAGGGTATCTGACCCTACTAGATCTACATACCACCGGATCACTCAATGGAGCCTTTACATTACTACGAGCTCTCTGTACACCTGGTCAAGCCTTTACATTACTATGAGCTCTCTGTACACCTGGTGTCCTGATAGAAGGAATACCAAGCTCATCATCCAAGCTCTTTGAGCCACTGGAGTCTCCATCAAGAACTGCATCAATGCCATATGCCACTTTATTCTTTCCTTTGTCTTTACCTGTAGTGCTACTAGATGCACCCGAAGATGTAGAGCTACTCCTTAGTCTCCTCGACCAAGGACTACCAGATGATGTCTCTGGTCCACTAAGAGTCAATGATTCTTGCTTTTCATCCTGCATGTGAGTGTCATGATCATCATCATCATCCAATGCATCACCACTAAATGCATAGCAACTGCTCATTTCATCAAAGATGACATCTCTACTCACTCTGAACTTACATGTGACTGGGTTATAACAGCGATACCCTTTCTGCTCTAAAGAGTATCCAATAAAGGAACATTTTTCTGCCTTTGGATCAAGCTTCTTCTGTAGCTCATCTGGCACATGAACATAAGCAACACAGCCAAATATCTTCAAGTGTGATACATGAGGTTTCTTGCCAGTAAAGCATTCTTCAGGAGTCATCCCATGAACTGCAGCTGTGGGAGTTCTATTCATAATGTAGACAACAGTATGGACAACCTCAGACCAAAAATGTTTGGGCATATTCTTTTCAGCCATTAATGCTCGTGCAACTTCTGCAATATGCCTATTTTTTCTTTCTGCAACACCATTTTGCTGTGGGGTATACCTGCATGTGAACTGTCTCTTTATCCCATGAGACCTCAGAAAATCATTGAACTCATTTGAGAGGTACTCTCCCCCTCCACCTGACCTCAAGCACTTTACTTTCAAGCCTGTTTCTCTTTCAACTGCAGCCTTGAAAGTTCTAAAGTGCTCAAACGCTTCACTCTTTTCCTTTATAAAATATACCCACAGCTTTCTAGAACAATCATCAATGAATGTGACAAAGTATGAACTGCCTCCAAGAGATATATTTTGTGTAGGCTCCCAAATATCTGTATGCACAACATCAAGGATATTTCTGCTTACATCTCTATCATGTGAAAAGAGTTGTCTTGCCTGCTTACCAAACTGACATGCTTCGCATACCTTATGAAATTTTGCAATTCTAAATGTATCCAACCCTTTGGACTACATTAATTTCAGCCTTTGTACATTTGCATGTCCAATGCGTTTGTGCCAAATTTCAATATCTACAACAACACCTTTTCCTTTATCATACATAGCAGTATTCATAGTAGGAATTCCAGTATCGGGAGTAAACATACGTCCAACTCTACTTCCCTTTGCAACCAACCTGCACTTGTCGTTGAAGTTTTCTACAAAGCAGCCCTTTGCATTAAATCTGACTTGCAGCCCTTGCTCTACCATCTGACCGACTGACACCAAGTTCTTTGTAATAGATGGCACATGTAATACATTTGAAAGACTCTTTGTCTTACCATCATGCAAGGACAAGGGAGCTTTTCCAATGTGTGAGATTGGGTGGCATGAATTATCACCTGTCTGCACATAACCTGTATTTTGCAAATCCTGCATCTCTCCACCCAAACCATTCTGCATGGCTGGTCATATGATTGGATGCACTTAAATCAACATACCAAACATCATCATGCGTTCCCTTTCCTATAACAGCATTCAGCATATGCTACATAACAAACAAACATTCATTTTTGTCTTCATTCTGTCGTGAAGACGATGCATAGTTTCCTTGTTGCAACTTACCACTACGAATATCATATTTCTTAGTATAACATTGGGTTGCAATATGACCTATTTTGCCATACTAGCAACACACAATACCAGAGTGTTGAGATATCGAGCTCCACTCGTGATACGCCAGGGTGACCGTTGTGTATTTATGTCACCGACTTGTCAGTTGTAGACGCGGTTGGTACACCGCCCATGAATAATAGCTACATGATAGCTATCCTTATCTACTCTAGTTCGTGGCTCAGTTAGTATGCCACCTTAGTTAGTTGAGTTTGGTTTGAGACCCATATATAGGGTTCTTCTATTTCTTTGTATGTGAGTTCTCTTGGCTTACACAACTAAGAAGAGGAAAACTGTTTTCAGCCTCCACCCTTGTGTGTATTCCCCCATTGTGTAAGCAAGAAAGCTTCAAGTGAGACTCCTTCCTTCTCTCCCACAATCTTGACATGGTATCAGAGCCTTGTTCGTGGTAAGGAGCTCAAGAAAGCAAGCCAAGCTCGCGGTGTTTTGGTAAGAGGAGCAGTGTTGCTTTCATTTTCTATTTTGGGAGCAGATCTCTGCAGGTAGCACAGTCGGAAATTGCAGGAGTGCATTGTCTCAGGTTGAGACGCCCTTCGCGGTGAAGCAAGAGGGCAGTATATGCTGCGGGCAAGGGCTTTAGCCCTTGGCGACCTTGTTTTTTTGATTTGAGGCCATTTCGGGGCCTGTTTTGGAGGCGGAAGTTTTCTACACGCACTCAGGAAAAGGCCCAGTTTTATGCTGTGCGACCACTGTTCTACAGGTCGGTGAAAAGTTACTGTAGAAATTGCATCGTATGCTTATGTGCAGAGACATTGGGAGTTACAGAATCATCCTTGATTCCTGTTTATGCAAAATCGTCACTAAGAAGTGACTGTGTGGTCAAATACCACTCTCGCCAGTTTTGCAGATTTGCCTTTGTGAGGGTGAAGCTGTGTTCTTTGCAGTGATAGAATTTTTTGCAGTATTCCGTAATGGCGTCTGATTCTCTTTCACAGATTGTCACTGAAAAGCTTGACAAGAACAACTTCCAGGCATGGAAGTTTAGAATGACGAATTTCCTTATGGGAAAAGGATATTGGAAATTTGTTGCAGGAAATGAAGAAGAACCAGTTCTTCCTGATGTTCCCAATCAACAGCAAATGCAGGCATTCAAAGCATGACATGAGAGAGCCAGGAAAGTTATGTAATGGCTGTCTATCAGCATTTCAGACTCTATGATTGTGCATATTCAGGATGCAAGTACGCCAAAGGAGGCATGGGATACTCTGTCAAAGATGTATAGCACAAATACGCAAGCCAGGAAAATGCAGCTCAAGCAAGAGTTGCACAATGTGCAAAGAGAAAATATGAGCATCAATGACTACCACATGAAGGTGAAGAAGATTGCAGATGCACTTGCTTCCATTGGGTCGCCAGTGGAAGATGATGATTTAGTTTCTGTGACCTTGAATGGTCTAGGAAAGGATTATGCACAGTTTCGGACATCCATTTCAGTTCGTGAAAGATTTCCTGATTTTGAGGAGTTGATTGCTCTTCTAATTTCTGAGGAACAGAGAAATGGTGGTGCATCTTCTTCAGGAGGAACTTCAAAAGAAGCTGTCTTCTACTCAAATGCTGGAAGAGGTAGAGGCAGAGGTAGAGGAGGCCAATTTGGAGGCCATGGTAGAAATCAGAATATGCAGCAAACTCAAGAAAACCAGTCCTATGGAGGAGGACGTGGTAACTCTAGAGGCAGGGGGAGCCAAAGAGGTCGTGGTGGATGGCAAAGAGGTCAAAATGTAAACAGTAATGTTGAATGCTACTACTGTGGTAAAATGGGTCATATGGCTAAAGACTGCTATAAAAAGCAGAATGACATCATAAATGGAAAACTGCAACAAGGGAATTATGCATCTTCTAGCAGACAGGGTGATGACAGAAATGAGCATTTGTTCATGGTGCAGCACATGAACAATTCTGTGACAAGTGCAGAAGAAAGCAATGATGTATGGTATGTTGACTCAGGTGCATCAAACCACATGACAGGTCATGCAGAATGGATGGAGGATGCAAGGAAAATGGAAAAACCAGGATTTGTGGAGACTGGTGATGATACTGCACATCCTATTGTGCAGATTGGAAAAATTCCCTTGTCTATGCAGGATGGGAAAAAGAAATACCTGTCTGATGTATTTCATGTCCCGAACATCACCAAGAATCTGGTTTCTGTCGGTCAAATGGTTGAGCAGGGCTTGCAGGTCAGTTGTAATCCTCATGGATGCTTTGTTGAGGATATGAAAAATAAAGGTCGCTTGATAGCAAAAGAAAAGAAGAAGGGCAGAATGTTTACATTGGATGCAGACATGTCTGAATTGAGTGCAGCAATGTTTGCACATGGGACCGGTGTAGTTGCAGATATTGATATCTGGCATAAACGCATTGGTCATGTTAATGTACAGCGACTTAAATCAATGCAGGCCCAAAACATTGTTGCAGGATTGCCTAAATTCAAGGTTGCAGAAATGCATAAGGTATGTGAAGCCTGTCAGTTTGGAAAACAGGCAAGGAAACCATTTCCTAGACATGTTCAAGAGAGTAAGAAGCCATTGGAATTAATCCACTCTGATGTGTGGACTACTAAAGCTGCATCTCTTGGAGGCTGTCATTATTTTGTCAGTTTTATTGATGACTATAGCAGAAAAGTTTGGGTGTATTTTATGAAAAAGAAAAGTGAAGTTTTTGGGCATTTCAAAACTCTTAAAGCTATGGTTGAAAAAGAAACAGGCCTGCAAGTAAAATGCCTAAGGTCAGATGGAGGGGGAGAGTACCTCTCAAATGAGTTTGCAAAGTTCTTGCAGGAGCATGGCATAAAGCAGCAATATTCATGCAGTTATACCCCACAACAAAATGGAATTGCAGAAAGGAAAAACAGGCATATTGGAGAGGTATCTCGTGCCATGCTTAATGAAAAAGACCTGCCAGATTTTTATTGGGCTGAAGCAGTTGCTACAGCAGTCTACATAATGAACAGGACTCCCACTGCAGCAATACATGGAATGACTCCAGAGGAGAGGTATACTGGTAGGAAACCAGATATTTCTCATTTGAAAATTTTTGGTTGCATTGCCTATGTACATGTGCCAGATGAGTTGAGATCCAAGTTGGATCCAAAAGCTGAGAAGTGCATCTTTATTGGTTACTCTCTGCAGCAAAAATGGTATAGATGCTATAACCCTTCTACTCGTAAGTTTACAGTGAGCAGAGATGTTGTTTTTGATGAGATGAGTAGCTGGTATAAACCAGTAAATGTGATTGATGATGTAGATACACAAAATGGTAATGCTGTACAGAATTCACAGCAGCAGTCACAAAATATTAGTGGACCTGGAGCGTCCTCTAACAGTGGTTTACATTCTTCGCCATGGACAGGCAGATTGAGATCATGAGAATCTTCTCAAAGTAATGCAGATAGTGGTATGCAGGTATCACGAAAAGGAAAAGAGAAGGTTGATCAGCCCATGTTTGATGTGAATGCAGGTCACTCTTATGTGGATGGTGAATCCAGTGGCTCAAAACAGAGCATTGATGATGAGTTGGGTATTCCTTCTATTGTTACACCTGGAGTAAGGAAGACCAGGGATGTTTTGAGAGCACCTGGGAGTGAACCTACTTTGCGCAGGTCTACCAGAGCTAGGTATCCTGTGGATAGGCTGAAATATGATGGATTTACAGCCATTCACTATACATATATGGTCAAAGTGATACAGGAACCAGAACCCAATTCTTTTGAGCAAGCCATGGGAAAAGAAAAATGGGAGAAAGCCATGGATGAAGAAATGGATGCCTTGGAAGCAAATGCTACATGGGAATTGGTACCTTTGCCTAAAGGTAAGAATGCAATTGGCTGTAAGTGGGTTTATAAGGTGAAGCACAATGCAGATGGTTCTGTGAACAGATACAAGGCAAGATTAGTAGTCAAGGGGTATGCACAAACATATGGCATTGACTATGAAGAAACATTCAGTCCGGTTGCAAGGATGGCAACCGTAAGAGCAGTCATTGCTATGGCTGCATCAAAGGGATGGTCTTTACATCAGATGGATGTAAAGAATGCCTTCTTGCATGGTGATTTGCAAGAAGAGGTCTATATGGAGCAGCCACCAGGTTATGTGCATGATGTTCATCCTCAGTTTGTTTGCAGGTTGAAGAAAGCCTTGTATGGCTTGAAGCAAGCACCTAGAGCATGGTCTGACAAGATAGGACAGTATCTTGTCACTATTGGCTTTCAGATTTCCAAGGCAGATTTCTCACTTTATGTGAGAAAAACAGAGAAATGTATTATGCTACTTGTCATTTATGTTGATGATTTGATTATGACAGGTGACAGTGATGAAGATATCCTTCATGTGAAAATGCTATTGAAGCAGAAGTTTGAGATGAAGGATTTGGGAGAGCTACATTATTTCTTGGGCATTGAGGTGATTAGATCACCAAGTGGGATACAGCTCTTGCAGAGGCAGTATGGATTGGACATGCTGTCCAAATATGGGATGACAGGCTGTAAGCCTATCTCAATTCCTTTGGAGCAGAATGTGAAGCTGAGCGCAGATGCAGGTGAGCTTCTGGAAGACCCTACTATGTACAGATGCATAGTAGGAAGTTTGATTTATATGACTATTACCAGGCCAGATTTGAGCTATGCTGTTGGATTGGTAAGTCAGTTTATGCAGGCTCCAAGGAAATCGCATTTGGATGCGGCTAGACGCATACTCAGGTATGTGAAGTCCACATTGCAGTATGGACTATTTTATGAGACTGGGGTTCAGATACAGCTGCATGGATACACTGATGCTGATTGGGCTAGTAGTATTTTTGATAGACGATCTACCAGTGGATATGTGTTCTCTTTTGGGAGTGCTGCAGTCACTTGGAGCAGCAAGAAACAGCCTACAGTTGCCTTGTCGAGCACAGAGGCTGAGTACAGGGGTGCAGCAATGGCTGCATGTGAGGTAGCTTGGTTGCATAAGCTACTTTATGATATGCATCAGTCTACAGATGGGCCAATTGTCATTTATTGTGACAACATGAGTAGTATACACTTGGCAAATAACCCAGTCTATCATGCTAGAACAAAGCACATTGAGGTGCATTATCACTATGTGTGAGAGAGGGTTTTACTAGGTCTTATTGATCTAGTTTATGTCAGCACAGAGGATCAGGTAGCTGACATATTTACGAGGGCATTGGGCGCAGAGAAGCTGCGCAAGTTCAGAGACCTGCTTGGTGTGCAGGAATTGGGATTGAGCTCGAGGGGGAGTGTTGAGATATCGAGCTCCACTCGTGATACGCCAGGGTGACCGTTGTGTATTTATGTCACCGACTTGTCAGTTGTAGATGCGGTTGGTACACCGCCCATGAATAATAGCTACATGATAGCTATCCTTATCTACTCTAGTTCGTGGCTCAGTTAGTATGCCACCTTAGTTAGTTGAGTTTGGTTTGAGACCCATATATAGGGTTCTTCTATTTCTTTGTATGTGAGTTCTCTTGGCTTACACAACTAAGAAGAGGAAAACTGTTTTCAGCCTCCACCCTTGTGTGTATTCCCCCATTGTGCAAGCAAGAAAGCTTCAAGTGAGACTCCTTCCTTCTCTCCCACAATCTTGACACAGAGTTGTTAGAACCTTTGTTCTGCCATCCACCTCTTCCTCTAAAGCTCCCCCTGCCTCTAAAGTTACCAGGACCTCTTGAAACCTGCATATCACCAAATTGCTGATTCAATCTGTTTTGCTGGTTGTCACTACCATGTCCTATACTACGGTCTCTTGAAGAGGACCTACCATGTCCCCTTCCTGAACTGGAGTAGAAAGCTTGGACCTGTTCACCACTTTTTTCAGATGTCTCACTCTGCATGTTGATCTCTTCAGTGATGATCATAAGGGAGACCAACTCATCGAAATGTGGAAATGGCTTTCTGACATATACGAAAGTTACAAAAGACTTCTAAGCCTTTTCATTGTTAAGTCCACCCAAGGTAGACGACATCAAATCATCATCATCGGGCATTGCATCAATCGCTGCCAAGGCATCTGCAATGCTCCTTACCTTCAGTGCATACTCATTGATAGACATCTTCCCTTTCTTCAATGTATTCAACTCTTGTTTGAGTTGAATCTTTCGTGCCTTTGTATTTACGGAAAACATACTTTCAAGTATGGTCCAAGCTGCATATGAATTCTCTGCATTTCTAATATGTCCCAGCATATTATTGTCAATTACTGCAGACAGCCAATACATGACCTTTTTGTCTTTTGCATTCCATTCCTTCCGTGCCTTGTCTCTTCTACAGTTGGAGGTGTTGAGTTATCGAGCTCCACTCGTGATATGCCAGGGTGACCGTTGTGTATTTATGTCACCGACTTGTCAGTTGCAGACGCGGTTGGTACACCGCCCATGAATAATAGCTACATGACAGCTATCCTTATCTACTCTAGTTCGTGGGTTAGTTAGTATGCCACCTTTAGCCCTTGGCGACTCTGTTTTTTTGATTTGAGGCTATTTCGGGGCTTGTTTTGGAGGCAGAAGTTTTCTGCACGCACTCAGGAAAAGGCCCAGTTTTATGCTGTGCAGCCACTGTTCTACAGATCGGTGAAAAGTTACTGTAGAAATTGCATCGTATGCTTGTGCGCAGAGACATTGGGAGTTACAGAATCATCCCTGTTGCCTGTTGATGCAAAATCGTCACTAGGAAGTGACTGTGTGGTCAAATACCACTTTCGTCAGTTTTGCAGATTTTCCCTTATGAGGGTGAAGCTGTGTTTTTTGCAGTGACAGAATTTTTTGCAGTGTTCTGTAATGGCATCTGATTCTCTTTCACAGATTGTCACTGAAAAGCTTGACAAGAACAACTTCCAAGCATGGAAGTTTAGAATGACGAATTTCCTTATGGGAAAAGGATATTGGAAATTTGTTGCAGGAAATGAAGAAGAACCAGTTCTTCCTGATGTTCCCAATCAACAGCAAATGCAGGCATTTAAAACATGGCATGAGAGAGCCAGGAAAGTTATGTACTGGCTGTCTATCAGCATTTCAGACTCTATGATTGTGCATATTCAGGATGCAAGTATGCCAAAGGAGGCATGGGATACTTTGTCAAAAATGTATAGCACAAATACGCAAGCCAGGAAAATGCAGCTCAAGCAAGAGTTGCATAATGTGCAAAGAGAAAATATGAGCATCAATGACTACCACATGAAGGTGAAGAAGATTGCAGATGCACTTGCTTCCATCGGGTCGCCAGTGGAAGATGATGATTTAGTTTCTGTGACCTTGAATGGTCTAGGAAAAGATTATGCATAGTTTCGGATATCCATTTCAGTTCGTGAAAGATTTTCTGAATTTGAGGAGCTGATTGCTCTTCTAATTTCTGAGGAGCAAAGAAATGGTGGTGTATCTTCTTCAGGAGGAACTTCAAAAGAACCTGTCTTCTACTCAAATGCTGGCAGAGGTAGAGGAGGCCGATTTGGAGGCCGTGGTAGAAATCAGAATATGCAGCAAACTCAAGAAAACTAGTCCTATGGAGGAGGACGTGGTAACTCTAGAGGCAGGGGGAGCCAAAGAGGTCGTGGTGGATGGCAAAGAGGCCAAAATGCAAACAGTAATGTTGAATGCTACTACTGTGGTAAAATGGGTCATATGGCTAAAGACTACTATAAAAAGCAGAATGACATCATGAATGGAAAATTGCAACAAGGGAATTATGCATCTTCTAGTAGACAGGGTGATGACAGAAATGAGCATCTGTTTATGGTGCAGCACATGAACAATTCTGTGACAAGTGCAGAAGAAAGCAATGATGTATTCCTTTGTCTATGCAGGATGGGAAAAAGAAATACCTGTCCGATGTATTTCATGTCCCGAATATCACCAAGATTCTGGTTTCTGTTGGTCAAATGGTTGAGCAGGGCTTGCAGGTCAGATTTAATCCTCATGGATGCTTTGTTGAGGATATGAAAAATAAAGGTCGCTTGATAGCAAAAGGAAAGAAGAAGGGTAGAATGTTTACATTGGATGCAGACATGTTTGAATTGAGTGCAGCAATGTTTGCACATGGGACCGGTGTAGTTGCAGATATTGATATCTGGCATAAACGCATTGGTCATGTTAATGTACAGCGACTTAAATCAATGCAGGCCCAAAATATTGTTGCAGGATTGCCTAAATTCAAGGTTGCAGAAATGCATAAGGTATGTGAAGCCTGTCAGTTTGGAAAACAGACAAGGAAACCATTTCCTAGACATGTTCAAGAGAGTGAGAAGCCATTGGAATTAATCCACTCTGATGTGTGGACTACTAAAGCTGCATCTCTTGGAGGCTGTCATTATTTTGTCAGTTTTATTGATGACTATAGCAGAAAAGTTTGGGTGTATTTTATGAAAAAGAAAAGTGAAGTTTTTGGGCATTTCAAAACCCTTAAAGCTATGGTTGAAAAAGAAACAGGCCTGCAAATAAAATGCCTAAGGTCAGATGGAGGGGGAGAGTACCTCTCAAATGAGTTTGCAAGGTTCCTGCAGGAGCATGGCATAAAGCAGCAATATTCATGCAGTCATATCCCACAACAAAATGGAATTGCAGAAAGGAAAAACATGCATATTGGAGAGGTATCTCGTGCCATGCTCAATGAAAAAGACTTGCTAGATTTTTATTGGGCTGAAGCAGTTGCTACAGCAGTCTACATAATGAATAGGACTCCCACTGCAGCAATACATGGAATGACTCCAGAGGAGAGGTATACTAGTAGAAAACCAGATATTTCTCATTTGAAAATTTTTGGTTGCATTGCCAATGTACATGTGCCAGATGAGTTGAGATCCAAGTTGGATCCAAAAGCAGCAAAATGATGTAGATGCACAAAATGGTAATGCTACACAGAATTCACAGCAGCAGTCACAAAATATTAGTGGACCTGGAGCGTCCTCTAGCAGTGGTTCACATTCTTCGCCATGGACAGGCAGATTGAGATCAGGAGAATCTTCTCAAAGTAATGCAGATAGTGGTATGCAGGTATCACGAAAAGGAAAAGAGAAGGTTGATCAGCCCATGTTTGATGTGAATGCAGGTCACTCTTATGTGGATGGTGAATCCAGTGGCTCAGAACAGAGAATTGATGATAAGTTGGGTATTCCTTCTATTGTTACACCTGGAGTAAGGAAGACCAGGGATGTTTTGAGAGCACCTGGGAATGAATCTACTTTGCGCAGGTCTACCAGAGCTAGGTATCCTGTGGATAGGCTAAAATATGATGGATTTACAGCCATTCACTATGCATATATGGTCAAAGTAATACAAGAACCAGAACCCACTTCTTTTGAGCAAGCCATGGGAAAAGAAAAATGAAAGAAAGCCATGGATGAAGAAATGGATGCCTTGGAAGCAAATGCTACATAGGAGTTAGTACCTTTGCCTAAAGGTAAGAATGCAATTGGCTGTAAGTGGGTTTATAAGGTGAAGCACAATGCAGATGGTTCTGTGAACAGATACAAGGCAAGATTAGTAGTCAAGGGGTATGCACAAACATATGGCATTGACTATGAAGAAACATTCAGTCCGGTTGCAAGGATGGCAACCGTAAGAGCAGTCATTGCTATGGCTGCATCAAAGGGATGGTCTTTACATCAGATGGATGTAAAGAATGCCTTCCTGCATGGTGATTTGCAAGAAAAGGTCTATATGGAGCAGTCACCAGGTTATGTGCATGTTGTTCATCCTGAGTTTGTTTGCAGGTTGACGAAAGCCTTGTATGGCTTGAAGCAAGCACCTAGAGCATGGTCTGACAAGATAGGGCAGTATCTTGTCACTATTGGCTTTCAGATTTCCAAGGCAGATTTCTCACTTTATGTGAGAAAGACAGAGAAAGGTATTATGCTGCTTGTCATTTATGTTGATGATTTGATTATGACAGGTGACAGTGATGAAGATATCCTTCATGTGAAAATGCTATTGAAGCAGAAGTTTGAGATGAAGGATTTGGGAGAGCTGCGTTATTTCTTGGGCATTGAGGTAATTAGATCACCAAGTGGGATACAGCTCTTGCAGAGGCAGTATGGATTGGACATGCTGTCCAAATATGGGATGACAGGCTGTAAGCCTATTTCAGTTCCTTTGGAGCAGAATTTGAAGTTGAGTACAGATGCAGGTGAGCTTCTAGAAGACCCTACTATGTACAGACGCATAGTAGGAAGCTTGATTTATATGACTATTACTAGGCCAGATTTGAGCTATGCTGTTGGATTGGTAAGTCAGTTTATGCAGGCTCCAAGGAAACCACATTTGGATGCGGCTAGACGCATACTCAAGTATGTGAAGTCCACATTGCAGTATGGACTATTTTATGAGACTGGGGTTCAAATACAGTTGCATGGATACACTGATGCTGATTGGGCTGGTAGTATTTCTGATAGACGATCTACCAGTGGATATATGTTCTCTTTTGGGAGTGCTGCAGTCACTTGGAGCAGCAAGAAACAGCCTACAGTTGCCTTGTCGAGCACAGAGGCTGAGTACAGGGGTGCAGCAATGGCTGCATGTGAGGTAGCTTATTTGCGTAAGCTACTTTATGATATGCATCAGTCTACAGATGGGCCAGTTGTCATTTATTGTGATAACATTGTTGAGATGACAAGCTCAACACATGCGGACATTGATAATGGACCGCCTGGTTAGATGGGTCCACACGTCTACACTTGGCACGTCGGTGGTCATTATGCATCTTACATGGCCACTGACTCATTACTTATTATATTCAGGTCGTTACACCTATTTACAGCTGGCATAGTTATAGCGCCAGTCGACTAGTGTAGTCAGTTATGCATTGTTTGACTTAGTAGGCCACTTTTCTTTTATGTTGTATCTTATCTATACTTTGTGTACATTGTAAAGTGAGTGGAAGAAGAAGAATAAACCAGCAAGAAAACGTTTTGATCTCCATCTCTCTTCTTGTCTCTTTAGTGAGCTTCTCCTTGTGCATTCTGTGTGTGTTCGACGCAGCATCTTGAGCAACCTCCTCCACCACGCGATCCTTGACATGGTATCAGAGCCGTGCCATTGAGAGAGGCTGATTTCGAAGGTTGAAGCAAAGGAGAAGAAGCAAGGTTCGAGCAAGCAAGTCACGGGTAAGAAGCTCTCCCATCCTTCAACTCTTTCTCTTGGATAGTGCCTGTGGAGGTACCAGAAGCAGGGCAGAGCAAAAATCTCAGATTGCAGTGAGATTTGGTGTGCGCGAAGAGCGCTGTATATTCTGCAGATAAGCCTTAAGGGCTTGCCCGCAGTTATTTTGGGCATTTGAGGCCGTTTCAGGGCCCGTTTTAGAGCCGCAAGGTTGCAGACAGCAGTTTCAGGGTACACTGTGACTTCGACTGTATCGATCGAACGTGGGTGCGCAGGTTACAGATTTCAGATCTGTAAGTTCAAAGGTGTTTATCAGTGAGTAAACACAAGGTTTATCTGCAAATTGGTTACAGATTGCATGTATTGTTGAGCAGACAGTGAAAAAGGCTGTCTGGTGTATTGCTGTGCACTACAGGTCAAGGGTTGCAGAAGATTTGCTTGCTGTTTGGTATTAATTTTGTGATAATGGCAGAGAACAGTGGAAGCCCCATCATTGAGAAACTCGACAAGAACAACTATCCATCATGGAAGTTTCGTGTCACGAACTTCCTTATTGGAAAAGGTCTCTACGAGTTCGTTTCAGGTGAAGAAAAGGAGCCGGAGGTGAGTGATTCTCCAACTGTAGAAGAGACAAAGGCACGAAAGGAATGGAATGCAAAAGACAAGAAGGTCATGTATTGGTTGTCTGCAGTAATTGACAATAATATGCTGGGACACATTAGAAATGCAGAGAATGCATATGCAGCTTGGACCATACTTGAAAGTATGTTTTCTGTAAATACAAAGGTACGAAAGATTCAACTCAAGCAAGAGTTGAATACATTGAAGAAAGGGAAGATGTCTATCAATGAGTATGCATTGAAGGTAAGGAGCATTGCAGATGCATTGGCAGCGATTCATGCAATGCCCGATGATGATGATTTGGTGTCGTCTACCTTGGGTGGACTTAACAATGAAAAGGCTTGGAAGTCTTTTGTAACTTCCCTATATGTCAGAAAGCCATTTCCAGATTTCGATGAGTTGGTCTCTCTAATGATCACTGAAGAAATCAACATGCAGAGTGAGACATCTGAAAGAAGTGGTAAACAGGTCCAGGCTTTCTACTCCAGTTCAGGAAGGGGACGTGGTAGGTTCTCTTCAAGAGGCCGTGGTACAGGACGTGGTAGTGATAACCAGCAAAATAGATTGAATCAGCAATTTGGCGATATGCAGGTTTCAGGAGGTCGTGGTAACTTTAGAGGCAGGGGGAGATTTAGAGGAAGAGGTGGATCAACTCTGGTATTGTGTGCCACTACTATGGCAAAACAAGTCATATTGCAGCCCAATGTTATGCTAAGAAAGATGATATCCGTAGTGGTAAGTTGCAGCAAGGAAACTATGCATCGTCTTCACGACAGAATGAAGATAAAAATGAACGTTTGTTTGTTATGCAGCATATGCTGAATGCTGTTACAGGAAAGGGAACACATGAAGATGTTTGGTATGTTGATTCAGGTGCATCCAATCATATGACCAACCATGCAGAATGGTTTGGAGAGATGCAGGATTTGCAGAATGCAGGTTATGTGCAGACGGGTGATGACTCATGCCACCCAATTTCACACATTGGAAAAGTTCCCTTGTCCTTGCATGATGGTAAGACAAAGAGTCTTTCAGATGTATTACATGTGCCATCTATTACAAAGAACTTGGTGTCAGTCGGTCAAATGGTAGAGCAAGGGCTGCAAGTCAGATTTAATGCAAAGGGTTGCTTTGTAGAGGACTTCAATGATAAGTGCAGGTTGGTAGCAAAGGGAAGTAGAGTTGGACGTATGTTCACTCTAGATGCTGGAATTCCTACTATGAATGCTGCTATGTATGCCAAAGGAAAAGGTGTTGTTTTTGCAGACATTGAAATTTGGCACAAATGCATTGGACATGCAAATGTACAGAGGTTGAAATTAATGCAGTCCAAAGGGTTGGTTACAGGTTTGCCTACATTTAAAGTTGCAGAATTTCAGAAGGTATGTGAAGCATGTCAGTTTGGTAAGCAGCCAAGACAACCCTTTTCACATGACAGAGATGTAAGCAGAAATATCCTTGATGTTGTGCATACAGACATTTGGGGGCCTACACAAAATGTATCTCTTGGAGGGAGCTCATACTTTGTCACATTCATTGATGATTGTTCTAGAAAGTTGTGGGTATATTTTATGAAGGAAAAGAGTGAAGCTTTTGAGCACTTTAGAACTTTCAAGGCTGCAGTTGAAAGAGAAACAGGCTTGAAAGTAAAGTGCTTGAGGTCAGATGGAGGGGGAGAGTACCTCTCCAATGAGTTCAGTGATTTTCTGAGGTCTCATGGGATAAAGAGACAGTTCACATGCAGGTATACCCCATAGCAAAATGGGGTTGCAGAAAGGAAAAACAGGCATATTGCAGAAGTTGCACGCGCCTTGATGGCTGAAAAGAATATGCCTAAGCATTTTTGGTCTGAGGCTATTCATACTGCTGTTTATATTATGAATAGAACTCCCACAGCTGCAGTTCATGATATGATCCCCGAAGAATGTTTTATAGGTAAGAAGCCTGATGTTTCACACTTGAAAGTATTTGGCTGCATTGCGTATGTTCATGTGCCAGATGAGTTGCGGAAGAAACTGGATCCAAAGGCTGAAAAGTGTGTCTTTATTGGATACTCTTTAGAGCAGAAAGGGTATCGCTGTTACAACCCTGTCACATGTAAGTTCAGAGTGAGCAGGGATGTCATCTTTGATGAAATGAGCAGTTGGTATGCATCTAGTGGTGATGCATTGGATGATGATGATGATCATGACACTCATGTGCAGGCTGAAAAGCAAGAATCACGAACTCTTAGCGGACCAGAGACATCATCTGATAGTCCTTGGTCTGGGAGACTAAGGAGTACCTCTACATCTTCGGGTGCATCTAGTAGTACTACAGGTAAAGACAAAGGAAAGAATAAAGTGTCAGAAGGCATTGATGCAATTCTTGATGGAGACTCCAGTGGCTCAGAGAGCTTGGATGATGAGCTTGGCATTCCTTCAGTGAGGACTCCAGGTGTGCAGAGAGCCCGCGTTAATGCAAAGACTCCATTGAGTGATCCAGTGGTACGCAGGTCTAGCAGGGTGAGATACCCTGTTAAAAGATTTGGTTTTGAAGGTTATGCAGCTCACCATTATGCTTATATGGTGAAACTAGTTGAGGATGTTGAGCCCACATGTTTTGAGGAGGCTGTTGGTCATGCTCATTGGGATGCAGCAATGGATAAGGAGATGGCTGCATTAGAGGCCAATAAGACTTGGGATCTAGTATCATTGCCGAAGGGAAAGAAAGCTATTGGATGTAAGTGGGTTTATAAGATTAAGCACAATGCAGATGGTTCTATTAGCAGGTACAAAGCTAGGCTGGTTGCAAAAGGCTATGCCCAGACATATGGCATAGATTATGATGAAACCTTCAGTCTAGTTGCTAGGATGGCAACTGTCAGATGTGTGATTGCTTTGGCAGCAGCCAAAGGTTGGAGGTTGCAGCAAATGGATGTAAAGAATGCCTTCTTGCATGGTGATTTGCAGGAAGAAGTGTATATGGATCAGCCAGCAGGTTATGAAGATTTAGAGAATCCCATGTATGTATGCAGGTTGAAGAAGGCACTCTATGGGCTCAAGCAAGCACCTAGAGCATGGTCTGACAAGAATAGAGAGTATCTTGTCAATATTGGCTTTTATGTTTCTGATACTGATCACTCACTTTATGTGAGAAAGGGAGATGCAGGTTTGGTCATCATAGTCATCTATGTGGATGACTTGATTATTACAGGTGATAATGATAGTGGGATTACTGAAGTCAAGGGCTGTTTGAAGATGAAGTTTGAGATGAAGGATTTAGGTGAGCTAAGGTACTTCCTTGGCATTGAGGTGATAAGATGTGATGATGCTATATGGCTGTCCCAAAGACAATATGGCTTGGATATGTTGTCCAAGTATGGTATGACTGCATGCAAACCACTTTCAGTCCCGTTGGAGCAGAATGTAAAGCTGAGTGCTGATGTTGGGGATGAGATAGAAGACCCTACTATGTTCAGGAGGATAGTGGGGACTTTGATCTACATGACCATTACAAGGCCAGACTTGAGCTACGCTGTTGGTTTTGTGAGTCAGTTTATGTAAGTACCTAGAAAGCCACATTTGGATGCAGTCAGACGCATATTGAGATATGTGAAGTCCACATTACATTATGGACTTTTCTATGAGGTAGGTATAGATGTACAGGTATTTGGATACACAGATGCAGATTGGGCTGGTAGTATGTCTGATAGAAGATCTACCAGTGGATACATGTTCTCTCTTGGTAGTGCAGCAGTTACATGGAGCAGCAAAAAGCAATCTACAGTTGCTTTGTCGAGTACAGAGGCTAAGTATAGAGGTGCTGCTGTTGCAGCATGTGAGGTAGTATGGCTGCAAAAGCTATTGGCTGATTTGGATGTCCAGGTGGAAGGTCCAGTTGTCATTTATTGTGACAACATGAGCAGTATACAGTTGGCTAGGAACCCTGTGTTCCATGCCAGGACAAAACATATTGAGGTACACTACCACTTTGTGAGAGAGAAGGTACTAGTAGGTGAGATTGACTTGGTGTATGTTAGCACACATGATCAGATAGTTGACATCTTCACGAAGGCATTGGGTACAGAGAAGCTTCAAAAGTTTTGAAGCTTACTTGGAGTTGCAGAGATGCAGTTGAGCTTGAGGGGGAGTGTTGAGATGACAAGCTCAACACATGTGGACATTGATGATGGACCGCCTGGTTAGATGGGTCCACACGTCTACACTTGGCACGTCGGTGGTCATTATGCATCTCACATGGCCACTGACTCATTACTTATTATATTCAGGTCGTTACACCTATTTAAAGTTGGCATAGTTATAGCGCCAGTCGACTAGTGTAGTCGGTTATGCATTGTTTGACTTAGTAGGCCACTTTCCTTTTATGTTGTATCTTATCTATACTTTGTGTACATTGTAAAGTGAGTGGAAGAAGAAGAAGAAACCAGCAAGAAAACTTTTTGGCCTCCATCTCTCTTCTTGTCTCTTGAGTGAGCTTCTCCTTGTGCATTTTGTGTGTGTTCGGCGCAGCATCTTGAGCAACCTCCTCCACCACGCGATTCTTGACAAACATGAGTAGTATACACTTGGCAAATAACCCAGTCCATCATGCTAGAACAAAGCACATTAAGGTGCATTATCATTATGTGCGAGAGAGGGTTTTACTAGGTCTTATTGATCTAGTTTATGTCAGCACAGAGGATCAGGTAGCTGACATATTCACGAAGGCATTGGGTGCAGAGAAGCTGCGCAAGTTCAAAGACCTGCTTGGTGTGCAGGAATTGGGATTGAGCTTGAGGGGGAGTTGTTGAGATATCGAGCTCCACTCGTGATACGCCAGGGTGACCGTTGTATATTTATGTCACCGACTTGTCAGTTGCAGACGCGGTTGGTACACCGCCCATGAATAATAGCTACATGATAGCTATCCTTATCTACTCTAGTTCGTGGCTCAGTTAGTATGCCACCTTAGTTAGTTGAGTTTGGTTTGAGACCCATATATAGGGTTCTTCTATTTCTTTGTACTTGAGTTCTTTTTGGCTTACACAACTAAGAAGAGGAAAACTGTTTTTCAGCCTCCACCCTTGTGCGTCTTCCCCCATTGTGCAAGCAAGAAAGCTTCAAGCGAGACTCCTTCCTTCTCTCCCACAATCTTGACATGGTATCAGAGCCTTGTTCGTGGTAAGGAGCTCAAGAAAGCAAGCCAAGCTCGCGGTGGTCTGGTAAGAGGAGCAGTGTTGCTTTCATTTCCTGTTTTGGGAGCAGATCTCTGCAGGTAGCACAGCCGGAAATTGCAGGAGTGCATTGTCTCAGGTTGAGACGCCCTTCGCGGTGAAGCAAGAGGGCAGTATATGCTGCGGGAAAGGGCTTTAGCCCTTGGCGACCTTGTTTTTTTTATTTGAGGCCATTTCGGGGCCTGTTTTGCAGACGGAAGTTTTCTGCACGCACTCAAGAAAAGGCTCAGTTTTATGCTGTGCGACCACTGTTCTACAGGTCGGTGAAAAGTTACTGTAGAAATTGCATCGTATGCTTGTGCGCAGAGACATTGGGAGTTTCAGAATCATCCTTGGTTCCTGTTTATGCAAAATCATCACTAGGAAGTGACTGTGTGGTCAAATACCACTTTCGCCAGTTTTGCAGATTTGCCCTTGTGAGGGTGAAGCTGTGTTTTTTGCAGTGACAGAATTTCTTGCAGTATTCTGTAATGGCGTCTGATTCTCTTTCACAGATTGTCACTGAAAAGCTTGACAAGAACAACTTCCAGGCATGGAAGTTTAGAATGACGAATTTCCTTATGGGAAAAGGATATTGGGAATTTGTTGCAGGAAATGAAGAAGAACCAGTTCTTCCTGATGTTCCCAATCAACAACAAATGCAGGCATTTAAAACATGGCATGAGAGAGCCAGGAAAGTTATGTATTGGCTGTCAATCAGCATTTCAGACTCTATGATTGTGCATATTCAAGATGCAAGTACGCCAAAGGAGGCATGGGATACTCTGTCAAAGATGTATAGCACAAATACACAAGCCAGGAAAATGCAGCTCAAGCAAGAGTTGCATAATGTGCAAAGAGAAAATATGAGTATCAATGACTACCACATGAAGGTGAAGAAGATTGCAGATGCACTTGCTTCCATTGGGTCGCCAGTGGAAGATGATGATTTAGTTTCTGTGACCTTGAATGGTCTAGGAAAGGATTATGCACAGTTTCAGACATCCATTTCAGTTCGTGAAAGATTTCCTGATTTTGAGGAGTTGATTGCTCTTCTAATTTCTGAGGAACAGAGAAATGGTGGTGCATCTTCTTCAGGAGGAACTTCAAAAGAAGCTGTCTTCTACTCAAATACTGGAAGAGGTAGAGGCAGAGGTAGAGGAGGCCGATTTGGAGGCCGTGGCAGAAATCAGAATATGCAGCAAACTCAAGAAAACCAGTCCTATGGAGGAGGACGTGGTAACTCTAGAGGCAGGGGGAGCCAAAGAGGTCGTGGTGGATGGCAAAGAGGCCAAAATGCAAACAGTAATGTTGAATGCTACTACTGTGGTAAAATGGGTCATATGGCTAAAGACTGCTATAAAAAGCAGAATGACATCATGAATGGAAAACTGCAACAAGGGAATTATGCATCATCTAGTAGACAGGGTGATGACAGAAATGAGCATTTGTTCATGGTGCAGCACATGAACAATTCTCTGACAAGTGCAGAAGAAAGCAATGATGTATGGTATGTTGACTCAGGTGCATCAAACCACATGACAGGTCATGCAGAATGGATGGAGGATGCAAGGAAAATGGAAAAACCAGGATTTGTGGAGACTGGTGATGATACTGCACATCCTATTGTGCAGATTGGAAAAATTCCCTTGTCTATGCAGGGTGGGAAAAAGAAATACCTATCCGATGTATTTCATGTCCCGAATATCACCAAGAATCTGGTTTCAGTTGGTCAAATGGTTGAACAGGGCTTGCAGGTCAGATTTAATCCTCATGGATGCTTTGTTGAGGATATGAAAAATAAAGGTCGCTTGATAGCAAAAGGAAAGAAGAAGGGCAGAATGTTTACATTGGATGCAGACATGTCTGAATTGAGTGCAGCAATGTTTGCACATGGGACCGGTGTAGTTGCAGATATTGATATCTGGCATAAACGCATTGGTCATGTTAATGTACAGCGACTTAAATCAATGCAGGCCCAAAATATTGTTGCAGGATTGCCCAAATTCAAGGTTGCAGAAATGCATAAGGTATGTGAAGCCTGTCAGTTTGGAAAACAGGCAAGGAAACCATTTCCTAGACATGTTCAAGAGAGTGAGAAGCCATTGGAATTAATTCACTCTGATGTGTGGACAACTAAAGCTGCATCTCTTGGAGGCTGTCATTATTTTGTCAGTTTTATTGATGACTATAGCAGAAAAGTTTGGGTGTATTTTATGAAAAAGAAAAGTGAAGTTTTTGGGCATTTCAAAACTCTTAAAGCTATGGTTGAAAAAGAAACAGGCTTGCAGATAAAATGCCGAAGGTCAGATGGAGGGGGAGAGTACCTCTCAAATGAGTTTGCAAAGTTCTTGCAGGAGCATGGCATAAAGCAGCAATATTCATGCAGTTATACCCCACAACAAAATGGAATTGCAGAAAGGAAAAACAGGCATATTGGAGAGGTATCTCGTGCCATGCTCAATGAAAAAGACTTGCCAGATTTTTATTGGGCTGAAGCAGTTGCTACAGCAGTCTACATAATGAACAGGACTCCCACTGCAGCAATACATGGAATGACTCCAGAGGAGAGGTATACTGGTAGGAAACCAGATATTTCTCATTTGAAAATTTTTGGTTGCATTGCCTATGTACATGTGCCAGATGAGCTGAGATCCAAGTTGGATCCAAAAGCTGAGAAGTGCATCTTTATTGGTTACTCTCTGCAGCAAAAAGGGTATAGATGCTATAACCCTTCTACTCGTAAGTTTACAGTGAGCAGAGATGTTGTTTTTGATGAGATGAGTAGCTGGTATAAACCAGTAAATGTGATTGATGATGAAGATGCACAAAATGGTAATGCTACACAGAATTCACAGCAGCAGTCACAAAATATTAGTGGACCTGGAGCGTCCTCTAGCAGTGGTTCACATTCTTCGCCATGGACAGGCAGATTGAGATCAGGAGAATCTTCTCAAAGCAATGCAGATAGTGGTATGCAGGTATCACGAAAAGGAAAAGAGAAGGTTGATCAGCCCATGTTTGATGTGAATGCAGGTCACTCTTATGTGGATGGTGAATCCAGTGGCTCAGAACAGAGCATTGATGATGAGTTGGGTATTCCTTCTATTGTTACACCTGGAGTAAGGAAGACCAGGGATGTTTTGAGAGCACCTGGGAGTGAACCTACTTTGCGCAGGTCTACCAGAGCTAGGTATCCTGTGGATAGGCTGAAATATGATGGATTTACAGCCATTCACTATGCATATATGGTCAAAGTGATACAGGAACCAGAACCCACATCTTTTGAGCAAGCCATGGGAAAAGAAAAATGGGAGAAAGCCATGGATGAAGAAATGGATGCCTTGGAAGCAAATGCTACATGGGAGTTGGTACCTTTGCCTAAAGGTAAGAATGCAATTGGCTGTAAGTGGGTTTATAAGGTGAAGCACAATGCTGATGGTTCTGTGAACAGATACAAGGCAAGATTAGTAGTCAAGGGGTATGCACAAACATATGGCATTGACTATGAAGAAACATTTAGTCCGGTTGCAAGGATGGCAACCGTAAGAGCAGTCATTGCTATGGCTGCATCAAAGGGATGGTCTTTACATCAGATGGATGTAAAGAATGCCTTCTTGCATGGTGATTTGCAAGAAGAGGTCTATATGGAGCAGCCACCAGGTTATGTGCATGCTGTTCATCCTGAGTTTGTTTGCAGGTTGAAGAAAGCCTTGTATGGCTTGAAGCAAGCACCTAGAGCATGGTCTGACAAGATAGGACAGTATCTTGTCACTATTGGCTTTCAGATTTCCAAGGCAGATTTCTCACTTTATGTGAGAAAAACAGAGAAAGGTATTATGCTGCTTGTCATTTATGTTGATGATTTGATTATGACAGGTGACAGTGATGAAGATATCCTTCATGTGAAAATGCTATTGAAGCAGAAGTTTGAGATGAAGGATTTGGGAGAGCTGCGTTATTTCTTGGGCATTGAGGTGATTAGATCACCAAGTGGGATACAGCTCTTGCAGAGGCAGTATGGATTGGACATGCTGTCCAAATATGGGATGACAGGCTGTAAGCCTATTTCAGTTCCTTTGGAGCAAAATGTGAAGCTGAGCACAGATGCAGGTGAGCTTCTAGAAGACCCTACTATGTACAGACGCATAGTAGGAAGTTTGATTTATATGACTATTACCAGGCCAGATTTGAGCTATGCTGTTGGATTGGTAAGTCAGTTTATGCAGGCTCCAAGGAAACCACATTTGGATGCGGCTAGACGCATACTTAGGTATGTGAAGTCCACATTGCAGTATGGACTATTTTATGAGACTGGGGTTCAGATACAGTTGCATGGATACACTGATGCTGATTGGGCTGGTAGTATTTCTGATAGACGATCTACCAGTGGATATGTATTCTCTTTTGGGAGTGCTGCAGTCACTTGGAGCAGCAAGAAACAGCCTACAGTTGCCTTGTCGAGCACAGAGGCTGAGTACAGGGGTGCAGCAATGGCTGCATGTGAGGTAGCTTGGTTGCATAAGCTACTTTATGATATGCATCAGTCTACAGATGGGCCAGTTGTCATTTATTGTGACAACATGAGTAGTATACACTTGGCAAATAACCCAGTCTATCATGCTAGAACAAAGAACATTGAGGTGCATTATCACTATGTGCGAGAGAGGGTTTTACTAGGTCTTATTGATCTAGTTTATGTCAGCACAGAGGATCAGGTAGCTGATATATTCACGAAGGCATTGGGCGCAGAGAAGCTGCGCAAGTTCAGAGACCTGCTTGGTGTGCAGGAATTGGGATTGAGCTCGAGGGGGAGTGTTGAGATATCGAGCTCCACTCGTGATACGCCAGGGTGACCGTTGTATATTTATGTCACCGACTTGTCAGTTGCAGACGCGGTTGGTACACCGCCCATGAATAATAGCTACATGATAGCTATCCTTATCTACTCTAGTTCGTGGCTCAGTTAGTATGCCACCTTAGTTAGTTGAGTTTGGTTTGAGACCCATATATAGGGTTCTTCTATTTCTTTGTACTTGAGTTCTTTTTGGCTTACACAACTAAGAAGAGGAAAACTGTTTTTCAGCCTCCACCCTTGTGCGTCTTCCCCCATTGTGCAAGCAAGAAAGCTTCAAGCGAGACTCCTTCCTTCTCTCCCACAATCTTGACAGGAGTGTTGAGATATCGAGCTCCATTCGTGATACGCCAGGGTGACCGTTGTGTATTTATGTCACCGACTTGTCAGTTGCAGACGCGGTTGGTACACCGCCCATGAATAATAGCTACATGACAGCTATCCTTATCTACTCTAGTTCGTGGCTCAGTTAGTATGCCACCTTAGTTAGTTGAGTTTGGTTTGAGACCCATATATAGGGTTCTTCTATTTCTTTGTATAAGAGTTCTTTTGGCTTACACAACTAAGAAGAGGAAAACTGTTTTCAGCCTCCACCCTTGTGTGTATTCCCCCATTGTGCAAGCAAGAAAGCTACAAGTGAGACTCCTTCCTTCTCTTCCACAATCTTGACAGGAGGATCACTCACATCCGGCTCCTTTTCTTCACCTGAAACAAACTCATGGAGGCCTTTTCCAATAAGGAAGTTCGTGACATGGAACTTCCATGAAGGGTAGTTATTGTTGTCGAGCTTCTCAATGATGGGGTTTCCACTGTTCTCTGCCATTATCACAAAACTAATACCAACAGTAAGCAAAACTTCTGTAACCCTCGACCTATAGTGCACAGCAATACACCAGACAACCTTTTTCACTGTCTGCTCAATAATACATGCAATCTGCAACTAGTTTGCAAATAAACCTTGTGTTTATTCACTGGTAAACGTCTTTGAACTTACAAATCTGAAATCTGTAACCTATGCACCTGTATACGTCAGACACAACTGAAATTGCAGGATACCTCGAACTAGTGTCTGCAATCTTGCGAGTCTAAAATGGGGCCTGAAATGACCTCGGATGGCCAAAATAGCAGCGGACTATTCCTAAAGGGCTTTTCTATAGAATACATAACGCTCTTTGCGCACACCAAATCTCACTGCAATCTGAGATTTTTTCTTTGCTCTGCTTCCGGTGCCTCCACAGGCACTGTCCAAGAGAAGAAGTAGAGAATGAAAGAGCTTCTTACTCCTTGCTTGCTTGCTCGAATCCTTGGCTCCTCTCCTTCTCTTTAGCCTTCAAAACCAGTCTCAATCAATGGTGCAGCTCTGATACCATGTCAAGAATCGTGTGGTGGGGGGACTTGCTCAAGATGCTGCGTCGAACACACATAGAATGCACAAGGAGAAGCTCACTCAAGAGATAAGAAGAGAGATGGAGGCTAAAACGTTTTCTTTCTGGTTTCTTCTTCTTCTTCCACCCACTTTACAATGTACACAAAGTATAGATAAGATACAACATAAAGGAAAGTGGCCTACTAAGTCAAACAATGCATAATCGACTACACTAGTCGACTCGCGCTATAACTATGCTAGCTGTAAATAGGTGTAACAACCTAAATATAATAAGTAATGAGTTCGTGGCCATATAAGAGTCATAATGACCACCGACGTGCTAAGTGTAGATGTGTGGACCCATCTAACCAGGCAATCCATCATTAATGTCCGCATGTGTTGAGCTTGTCATCTCAATAGAGGTAAGACTCCTCTTCCTGAGGTCATTGACAACCTTGCTTCAACTTCATCATATAGTCTTACACCTTCTACTACAACTTGAAGGTTGCCTGGTCTTCTCAATTCCACAAACTTATGAACTTTTGGTTGTAGGCCTCTAAGAAAAACTCCCTGTTGGATGCCTTCATCCAAGTGATAGGTGATCCATCTCTTTAGTATGAATTCCATTCATGAGACATAGGTTTCTACTTTTTCACCACAGGATATGAACTCCTCTTGTATCCGCTCTTCAAAACTTTCATGCCTGAATTTAGTGAGGAAGGCCAACTTTAGGTCATCCCATGTGCCAAAAGTTCCTGCTAGTTGTCTCTCATATGGCTGAAATGCCGCGCCTTTGAAGGTGGCGGGGAATATTGCTAACCAATTCTCGATGGTTCTGGCATTGTTAGCCATACATGCTACCATAAACTCTGCTACATGAAGATCGGGATCTTCATTGTACTCTCCCTTAAAAATGGGCAATAGGACTACATTTGCTGGCTTGTCATCAATATTTCCAGGACAGATTTGACTAGGAAGGGGACCTTGGGTCACCATGGGGACTTTTGTAAATAGTGCTTTTAGGGCATCAAAGGAGGCTTCTACTGCAAGCTCGTTCTTGGCTTTGATATTTGCCTTCTCTCTTCTAACATACCTCTGGACTCGTTCTAGTGTTTGCCTCTTGATTGCATCATTCATCATGGAGTCGACTCACCCAGTTGGTATTTACTCATAGAACAGAATTAGAGGGGGACTTCAGTCTCTGGAGGACTCTTTGGCCATCATCTCTTCTACTTCTTGCTTTTCTACGTCTCTGAATTCAGCTTTCATACCACTACTATAGAGGGGGAGATATTTCATTCTGAAGGTGTCAAAACTCATTCTTCTAAGGATCGTTGTGGTGCCATCATTATAGTAATGCCAACTTCTTATGGTTTCAATAGTGTATGTTGTGAAGAACACTTTGTCTAGTAGCTTCCAATGGGTTGCTAATTGGACTGTTAGTGCACCATGCGTTCCATGTGTCCTGCTATTGAGCATCCACAAACAGATTCCAACTCTTTTCTTTCTTGTTTTCATGAACTTTCACTAACCAAGACTCCTGAAGCTTTTTTACAATCTCCCACTTGATAATGTCTGGAAACTTCTCAATGAATGCCAAATCTCCCATGGATGATTATTCTCTCTGTTTTTGCACTTCAGTTTGCTACCAAGATGCACGTATGTGTTGTTTCAACAGGGAGGGAAATAGTCTACCATATAGAGCATGCATAAAGATGGTGATATGTTTCCACCATTGTGGGATGAACCTCTTTTAGAAAGTGGCTTTGGCAATGAGTAACTCCAATTCTTCATTGGTTGAAGGAACTTTGCAAGCATCCATTGAATTCTTCTCTTCTTGGCATGCCATTTCCTTCATTTTCAACCTCACTTCTGATGCTTGTTGATGCCCCAAAAGGAACACCAAGGAAATAGGGTTTCTATTGTAAGAAAATCTATCTTGTAT
Organism: Lygodium microphyllum; assembly: GCF_053477565.2. Taxonomy (NCBI): domain Eukaryota; kingdom Viridiplantae; phylum Streptophyta; class Polypodiopsida; order Schizaeales; family Lygodiaceae; genus Lygodium; species Lygodium microphyllum. The sequence continues at coordinate 60,689,625 of NC_141161.1, forward strand.
CATCAACAACCATCTCTTTCATATTTTATATGTCCTCAACAAAGAAAAGAACACCACACAAACAAGACATCTTTATGCAGCTTCATAGAAACAATTCTCCCATGACTTTAACTTTTGACAAAATCCATCATTCTCTTCAGGTTCCACATAGAATTCTTTGATAGAGATTGAAAAAACAAAAGAATACTCCACTTTGAATGGAAAGATATCACATATGATTCATCTTCAAAGTTTCCATAGCTTTCTCTCACAATCTCTCATAGATAGATACATTGTTTGGCATAGAATTGGCTATCTCTAACTCTCTCTCTATCAATAGTACATCATATCCTCACTACAATATGTTGAGATATCGAGCTCCACTCGTGATACGCCAGGGTGACCGTTGTGCATTTATGTCACCGACGTGTTAGTTGCAGATGCGGTTGGTACACCGCCCATGAATAATAGCTATATGATAGCTATTCTTATCTATTCTAGTTCGTGGCTCAGTTAGTATGCCACCTTAGTTAGTTGAGTTTGGTTTGAGACCCATATATAGGGTTCTTCTATTTCTTTGTATGAGAGTTCTTTTTGGCTTACACAACTAAGAAGAGGAAAATTGTTTTCAGCCTCCACCCTTGTGTGTCTTCCCCCATTGTGCAAGCAAGAAAGCTTCAAGCGAGACTCCTTCCTTCTCTCCCACAATCTTGACATGGTATCAGAGCCTTGTTCGTGGTAAGGAGCTCAAGAAAGCAAGCCAAGCTCGCGGTGTTCTGATAAGAGGAGCAGTGTTGCTTTCATTTTCTGTTTTGGGAGCAGATCTCTGCAGGTAGCACAGCCGAAAAGTGCAGGAGTGCATTGTCTCTTGAGACACCCTTCGCAGTGAAGCAAGAGGGCACTATATGCTGCGAGTAAGGGCTTTAGCCCTTGGTGACCTTGTTTTTTTGATTTGAGGCCATTTCGGGGCCTGTTTTGAAGGCGGAAGTTTTCTGCACGCACTCAGGAAAAGACCCTATTTTATGCTGTGCGACCACTGTTCTACAGGTCGGTGAAAAGTTACTGTAGAAATTGCATCGTATGCTTGTGCACAGAGACATTGGGAGTTTCAGAATCATCATTGGTTCATGTTTATGCAAAATCGTCACAAGGAAGTGATTGTGTGGTCAAATACCACTTTCGCCAGTTTTGCAGATTTGCCCTTGTGAGGGTGAAGCTGTGTTTTTTGCAGTGACAGAATTTTTTGTAGTATTCTGTGATGGCATCTGATTCTCTTTCACAGATTGTCACTGAAAAGCTTGACAAGAACAACTTCCAAGCATGGAAGTTTAGAATGACGAATTTCCTTATGGGAAAAGGATATTGGGAATTTGTTGCAGGAAATGAAGAAGAACCAGTTCTTCCTGATGTTCCTAATCAACAGCAAATGCAGGCATTTAAAGCATGGCATGAGAGAGCCAGGAAAGTTATGTACTGGCTGTCTATCAGTATTTCAGACTTTATGATTGTGCATATTAAGGATGCAAGTACGCCAAAGGAGGCATGGGATACTTTGTCAAAAATGTATAGCACAAATACTCAAGCCAGGAAAATGCAGCTCAAGCAAGAGTTGCATAATGTGCAAAGAGAAAATATGAGCATCAATGACTACCACATGAAGGTGAAGAAGATTACAGATGCACTTGCTTCCATTGGGTCGCCAGTGGAAGATGATGATTTAGTTTCTGTGACCTTGAATGGTCTAGGAAAGGATTATGCACAGTTTCGAACATCCATTTCCGTCCGTGAAAGATTTCCTGATTTTGAGAAGTTGATTGCTCTTCTAATTTCTGAGGAGCAGAGAAATGGTGGTGCATCTTCTTCAGGAGGAACTTCAAAAGAAGCTGTCTTCTACTCAAATGCTGAAAGAGGTAGAGGCAGAGGTAGAGGAGGCCGATTTGGAGGCCGTGGTAGAAATCAGAATATGCAGCAAACTCAAGAAAACCAGTCCTATGGAGGAGGACGTGGTAACTCTAGAGGCAGGGGGAGCCAAAGAGGTCGTGGTGGATGGCAAAGAGGTCAAAATGCAAACAGTAATGTTGAATGCTACTACTGTGGTAAAATGGATCATATGGCTAAAGACTGCTATAAAAAGCAGAATGACATCATGAATGGAAAACTGCAACAAGAAAATTATGCATCTTTTAGTAGATAGGGTGATGACAGAAATGAGCATCTGTTCATGGTGCAGCACATGAACAATTCTGTGACAAGTGCAGAAGAAAGCAATGATGTATGGTATGTTGACTCAGGTGCATCAAACCACATGACAGGTCATGCAGAATGGATGGAGGATGCAAGGAAAATGGAAAAACCAGGATTTGTGGAGACTGGTGATGATACTGCACATCCTATTGTGCAGATTGGAAAATTTCCCTTGTCTATGCAGGATGGGAAAAAGAAATACATGTCCGATGTATTTCATGTCCCGAATATCACCAAGAATCTGGTTTCTGTTGGTCAAATGGTTGAGCAGGGCTTGCAGGTCAGATTTAATCCTCATGGATGCTTTGTTGAGGATATGAAAAATAAAGGTTGCTTGATAGCAAAAGGAAAGAAGAAGGGCAGAATGTTTACATTGGATGCAGACATGCCTGAATTGAGTGCAGCAATGTTTGCACATGGGACCGGTGTAGTTGCAGATATTGATATCTGGCATAAACGCATTGGTCATGTTAATGTACAGCGACTTAAATCAATGCAGGCCCAAAACATTGTTGCAGGATTGCCTAAATTCAAGGTTGCAGAAATGCATAAGGTATGTGAAGCCTGTCAGTTTGGAAAACAGGCAAGGAAACCATTTCCTAGACATGTTCAAGAGAGTAAGAAGCCATTGGAATTAATCCACTCTGATGTGTGGACAACTAAAGCTGCATCTCTTGGAGGCTGTCATTATTTTGTCAGTTTTATTGATGACTATAGCAGAAAAGTTTGGGTGTATTTTATGAAAAAGAAAAGTGAAGTTTTTGGGCATTTCAAAACTCTTAAAGCTATGGTTGAAAAAGAAACAGGCCTGCAGATAAAATGCCTTAGGTCAGATGGAGGGGGAGAGTACCTCTCAAATGAGTTTGCAAGGTTCTTGCAGGAGCATGGCATAAAGCAGCAATATTCATGCAGTCATACCCCACAGCAAAATGGAATTGCAGAAAGAAAAAACAGACATATTGGAGAGGTGTCTCGTGCCATGCTCAATGAAAAAGACCTACCAGATTTTTATTGGGCTGAAGCAGTTGCTACAGCAGTCTACATAATGAACAGGACTCCCACTACAGCAATACATGGAATGACTCCAGAGGAGGATATACTGGTAGGAAACCAGATATTTCTCATTTGAAAATTTTTGGTTGCATTGCCTATGTACATGTGCCAGATGAGTTGAGATCCAAGTTGGATCCAAAAGCTGAGAAGTGCATCTTTATTGGTTACTCTCTGCAGCAAAAAGGGTATAGATGCTATAACCCTTCTACTCGTAAGTTTACAGTGAGCAGAGGTGTTGTTTTTGATGAGATGAGTAGCTGGTATAAACCAGTAAATGTGATTCATGATGTAGATGCACAAAATGGTAATGCTGCACAGAATTCACAGCAGCAGTCACAAAATATTAGTGGACCTGGAGCGTCCTCTAGCAGTGGTTCACATTCTTCGCCATGGACAGGAAGATTGAGATCAGGAGAATCTTCTCAAAGTAATGCAGATAGTGGTATGCAGGTATCACGAAAAGAAAAAGAGAAGGTTGATGAGCCCATGTTTGATGTGAATGCAGGTCACTCTTATGTGGATGGTGAATCCAGTGGCTCAGAACAGAGCATTGATGATGAGTTGGGTATTCCTTCTATTGTTACACCTGGAGTAAGGAAGACCAGGGATGTTTTGAGAGCTCCTGGAAGTGAGCCTACTTTGCGTAGGTCCACCAGAGCTAGGTATCCTGTGGATAGGCTGAAATATGATGGATTTACAGCCATTCACTATGCATATATGGTCAAAGTGATACAGGAACCAGAACCCACTTCTTTTGAGGAAGCCATGGGAAAAGAAAAATGGGAGAAAGCCATGGATGAAGAAATGGATGCCTTGGAAGCAAATGCTACATGGGAGTTAGTACCTTTGCCTAAAGGTAAGAATGCAATTGGCTGTAAGTGGGTTTATAAGGTGAAGCACAATGCTGATGGTTCTGTGAACAGATACAAGGCAAGATTAGTAGTCAAGGGGTATGCACAAACATATGGCATTGACTATGAAGAAATATTCAGTCCGGTTGCAAGGATGGCAACCGTAAGAGCAGTCATTGCTATGGCTGCATCAAAGGGATGGTCTTTACATCAGATGGATGTAAAGAATGCCTTCTTGCATGGTGATTTGCAAGAAGAGGTCTATATGGAGCAGCCACCAGGTTATGTGCATACTGTTCATCCTGAGTTTGTTTGCAGGTTGAAGAAAGCCTTGTATGGTTTGAAGCAAGCACCTAGAGCATGGTCTGACAAGATAGGGCAGTATCTTGTCACTATTGGCTTTCAGATTTCCAAGGCAGATTTCTCACTTTATGTGAGAAAGACAGAGAAAGGTATTATGCTGCTTGTCATTTATGTTGATGATTTGATTATGACAGGTGACAGTGATGAAGATATCCTTCATGTGAAAATGCTATTGAAGCAGAAGTTTGAGATGAAGGATTTGGGAGAGCTGCGTTATTTCTTGGGCATTGAGGTAATTAGATCACCAAGTGGGATAGTGGGATACAACTCTTGCAGAGGCAGTATGGATTGGACATGCTGTCCAAATATGGGATGACAGGCTGTAAGCCTATTTCAGTTCCTTTGGAGTAGAATGTGAAGCTGAGCGCAGATGCAGGTGAGCTTTTGGAAGACCCTACTATGTACAGACGCATAGTAGGAAGCTTGATTTATATGACTATTACCAGGCCAGATTTGAGCTATGCTGTTGGATTGGTAAGTCAGTTTATGCAGGCTCCAAGGAAATCGCATTTGGATGCGGCTAGACGCATACTCAGGTATGTGAAGTCCACATTGCAGTACGGACTATTTTATGAGACTGGGGTTCAGATACAGCTGCATGGATACACTGATGCTGATTGGGCTGGTAGTATTTCTGATAGACGATCTACCAGTGGATATGTGTTCTCTTTTGGGAGTGCTGCAGTCACTTGGAGCAGCAAGAAACAGCCTACAGTTGCCTTGTCGAGCACAGAGGCTGAGTACAGGGGTGCAGCAATGGCTGCATGTGAGGTAGCTTGGTTGCATAAGCTACTTTATGATATGCATCAGTCTACAGATGGGCCAATTGTCATTTATTGTGACAACATGAGTAGTATACACTTGGCAAATAACCCAGTCTATCATGCTAGAACAAAGCACATTGAGGTGCATTATCACTATGTGCGAGAGAGGGTTTTACTAGGTCTTATTGATCTAGTTTATGTCAGCACAGAGGATTAGGTAGCTGACATATTCACGAAGGCATTGGGCGCAGAGAAGTTGCGCAAGTTCAAAGACCTGCTTGGTGTGTAGGAATTGGGATTGAGCTCGAGGGGGAGTGTTGAGATATCGAGCTCCACTCGTGATACGCCAGGGTGACCGTTGTGCATTTATGTCACCGACGTGTCAGTTGCAGATGCGGTTGGTACACCGCCCATGAATAATAGCTATATGATAGCTATTCTTATCTATTCTAGTTCGTGGCTCAGTTAGTATGCCACCTTAGTTAGTTGAGTTTGGTTTGAGACCCATATATAGGGTTCTTCTATTTCTTTGTATGAGAGTTCTTTTTGGCTTACACAACTAAGAAGAGGAAAACTGTTTTCAGCCTCCACCCTTGTGTGTCTTTCCCCATTGTGCAAGCAAGAAAGCTTCAAGCGAGACTCCTTCCTTCTCTCCCACAATCTTGACACAATACTCAATAATCACTCATAATAACCCTTCTTTGGTCGTGCATGCTCCTCCCAAGATGTGCATGTCATCATTAAAGTCACTACAATGACTCTTTATAGCTCATCACTGTCACTTCACTCTAGTCTTCTCTTGAGTCTTTAACAACTACTTCTTCCACTTCCTTGAGCTCTTTTGAACTCATGTTCACCTCTTTCTAAGGTCAGAAAACTTTTCCATACTATACCCTCATCCAACAGAACACTTACAGAGGCATATAGAATAGAATAGAGGATCTAAAGAAGCTCAACAGAGGGTTACAAAAGGTCAACAGAAAGCATCAGAACCACATAGCTCATACTAAAACCATTCCAAACGATCAAAAACCATTCAATGAGCTCTCAAACAACCTCAACCATTACTTCATGCTTCATTTGGAAGAAAAGCAGAACAAAACAGAAGCTATTAAAACCAATCAAAACCTATCAGAACATCACAGAGCCTCATATCTCTACTGAAAAACATCATGAGCTTCCAAAACATAATCAACCTCATTCAAAACACTCTCAAAAACTTCCAAAATAACTAAAAATAATTCAAAATCCATCAAAAATCAACTAGTTAGGCCTCAAAAACAACAAAAATCAACTAAAAAACCAAGTCATTTCAGCATTTAACATTTGATGGCATACCTTACTATTACTTAAACACATTGAGATGCTATTGAGGGCTTAAATGACTTGTTTTGGGGTTTTTTTTTGTTGTTTTTGTGAGCTAAATGATTGATTTTGTGATTGAATGATTGGATTTTGTTGAGTTTGGAAGTTTTTTGGAGTGTGTGGAATGGATTGAGTAGGTTTAAGAATCTCATGATGGTTTTGGGTGAGATATGATGTGTTGGGTTCTGTTATATATTTATTTGGCTTTGATAGGGTTTGTTTTACCTTTTTTTTTGGTTTGTTTTCTTTCCACTTGAGAGGTTATAATTGTAAATGAGTGGTTTGAGGAATGATTGAGAATTTGTTGGAAGGTTTTGGATGGTTTGAAGTGGTTTTGTTTAAACTATATGGTTTTTATGGCTTCTATTGACTCTATAATATATGGTTAGTAAAAGCCTCTATTTGTTTTTGTATGTATTCTGATGGATGGATATTTAGGTTGGGGATGTTTTGCAATCTTGAAAGAGAAAGAATAAAATATTAAAATAGCTTAAAGAAGAAAAATACATAGATGATGAAGACAAGAGTGATAGTGATAGTGATACTGATGAGCTCTCAAGGGTCACTGTAGTGGCCCTGGTGAACCTTCATATCAGGCATACCACTTGGGACGGTATCCATGACCAAGAGAGAATTATTGAGATTTAATCTTTCTTATTCAAATGTACTATTGAGAGAGAGTATATGTGAGAGAGATAATATATGAGAGAGCCACTTTTCTAAGAAAAACAATGTATCTATGAGTGAGACTATGAGAGAGAAAGACTATGAAGACTATAAAGATGATGAAATATGAATACTATGTGATGAAGACTATGAGAGAGAGAAAGACTATGAATAAAGATGATAAAATATGAATACTATGTGATGAATCCCATTCAAAGATGATCATTCCTTTGTGCTTTTTTGGTTCTTTGATGGTTTCTATGAGGAATATGAAGAATACATTAAGGATTTGTTGCATGGGAGAGTTACTATATGATGTTGCATGAAGATTGGTTATTATTGATATCCATTTCTTCTTGTGGTTAGTTAAAGTATGAAGAATATTCTTGTTGGTGTGACAAGATAGTTTTTCTTGTAGTAGTTTCCCCGTTTTCTTAGTGTTCCTCTTAGGGCTCTATGTTTTTGTACACAGCCTGAGAAAACTGCCATCAACAAACACTTGTAGAGATTGAAAATGGAAGCAGTGGCAGTGTTGAAGAGAAAGAAAAGCAATGGAATATTCTAGAATCCATGCTACCCTTAAAGAATTAGATATCTTCATAGCCAAAGCTACACTCTATAAGAATTACATTTCAATGGCGAAAACATGTCACTATCTTTATGTAGGCTCTACATGACAATAGATTGATTCCACTATTTTTTGAACTTGTTTCCCACAAAATGAAAGAGAAAAAAATACAATGAGTATTAATGGAACATGTCACTAAATTGATTGCTTATTACACATTCTCTATTTAATGAATTTATGTAAATAAATTAATGACTCACTTTTCTTTAAGTGTCGATGATGATCTAGAATGGCCATGAGACAATTTAGAGACCAGTATTCCTAGTGCATCACTTAATGGGGTGATCTGAGCATTGTAACGGAGATATCTGGTACAAGAAGTACAAGTTATGAAGGGGAAAAGAAGTGTTTGCCAAGTGTAAGAGTCTACACAAGAACCAAGGAGTTATACATAAATGAAGATGGATTAAGTTCTAAGAAGAGAAAGTGCATTAGCATTGTGTATATGTATTTATGTGTGCATCCGGGGATGCCTGGGAATGTTTACTTGTGTGTAATGAGCATTGCATTCATTTGGGTCATCCTCTCCCTTACAAGTTAAGGTTTAAGGTATTTTCTTTCATTAAGAAACACAAGAGAGGTAATTCTCTCACTAAGAAAGACGAGAGACACGATCCTTTGGAAGTGAGGAGAGAAGTGATTTTCTCTTTCTAAGGTCTAAAATGACACAAGGTTTAGTGTGGAAGCCAATCTTAAGGTTAAGGCCCAAGGCAATTTAATGAACTCTCCCTAAGGTGGTTGCATGGACCACAAGTTAAGAGTACAGTCTGAGAAGCTATTTATAAAAAAAAGACATGGTGAATCCATTTTTAAAATAACTCGCAATATAAAGACGATATCTAAAAAATTAGCTCATTAGGGTTATCGAAAACAACGAGATCTACAATTTTTGTGTTGGACGTTTTTTCATCCGAGCAACACACATAAAGATATCTCAAAATTGGAACTGTGGAGTAGGTCTTGGAACAACCACATCTTGCATGAAGATCAACTCAAGTCTCTCTCCAAGAAGAGAAGCTCTTGAAGGACTATAAAAGAGGAGGCTCTCCTTGGGTGTGGAAGTGGTGAAGGAAGCATCACTTTGTATGCATCCAAGAGGAGAAGAGAAGGTGCAAGTGTTGCGGTAGCCTTGCTGAAATCAAGTGATGCAGAAGCTGTGCTGAAATCAAGTGCTGCAGAAGCTCTGCTGAAATCAAGTTCCAAGAGGAGAAGAGAAGGTGCAAGTGCTGTGGAAGCTCTACTGAAATCAAGTTCCAAGAGGAGAAGAGAAGGTGTAAAGTGCTGTGAAATCTCTACTGAAATCAAGTGCCAAGAGGAGAGCCCTACACATATTGTGTAGGAGAGAAGGAGACTCAAAAAGGATCAAAAGGTGCCAACTTTCAAGTTGTGCAAGTGTTAGCCGATTGTATACTGTGCAAGGAATTGTGATCTTGTTTCCAAGATCTACAAGTAAGAATTTGTTTATGTGTAACAGAGGAGCTTGCTCCTTGTCAATAATATAACTCCACAAGGGGGGGGGACTGGCCCATCTTCCAGTCCCTAGTGTGTTGTCAATTTCTCTCTCTCTCTCTCTCTCTCTCTCTCTCTCTCTCTCTCTCTCTCTCTACATCTTTCTTTTATCTCATCTGTTCTCTCTCTGCCCTAGCATAATATTCACCATATATATTTTAAGTATATAAGAAATTCCAGCATGTATCTCGGATATTATAACAGTGGTATTAAAACAGGTCTCTTTGCTTTTCTCAAAGTAAAGGCGATCCTTGCAAGAAGAAGGTAAAGATGGCAACTGATGAAGCACCTACAAGTGAGCAATTATAGGCTCAATTGATAGAGTACCGTAGCTTGTTGGAAATTTCTGAAGTACATCAATTGATTGACAGCTTAAGGGCAAGGAAATAAGCTACTTATGAATGACCGAATTCTCCAAAAGATGGCGATACTAGAGGAAACACCATTGCACCAATTGATGGTGAAGGTGCAAAGCATCCAATTGCAAAGAAGCTTCCTAGAAGAAAGAAGGACTCTCGGGTCAAGAAGAGTAAAAAGACCTCACCTCAAGTGAGGCGAGGAAGGAGGGAGTCATCTCCCTCAGCAACCAGCTACTCCCCTGATCACTCAAGTTCCTCCTCCTCCTCATTGTCTTCTAGTTTTTACTCTCTTGGTTCTAAGTCTCGTGCAATCTAAAGACGGACAAAGAGGGACCATAAGAGGAGCAAGCTTAAGAAGACTAAGACTTTCAAGTTTGGGGATAAGGACATAAAGTTTGACTCTTACTCTCGTAAGAGAGATCCTGCTAAGGCATTAGCCTTTGTTAGGCAATTTGAAGTTGCTTTTTCTGATGATAATTTCTCAGCAAAGTCCAAGCTCACGCGTGTAGGCATGCACTTGAAAGACACCACTAGCAATTGGTTGTTGACTCTCATTTTGGAGGGAAGGAAACCTACAACTTGGGAAAAGTTCAAGAAGAAGTTTTATGCTCAATTCTTGCCTCTTGATTTTGCGAATGATGTCAAGAAGGAGTGGGATTGGCTAGGCCAAAAAGAGCATGAGAAGGTCACTAGTTATGTGGACAAGTTTTAGTCTACTCTTCTCAAGGTTACTCCTTTCATGGAGAGTAGCGATGAAGAGAAGAAAATGAAGTTTGAAGCTGGCCTACTCCCTCATTTACACAGAACCATGAAGGTGTATCCACATGAAACCTTATCTCGCATGATGGAGTCTGCCATCATAGCTGAAAGTTTGCATACACCTGGTACATCTCGAAAGTTGGAGATGAGTTCTTATAGAGCTAGACAAGAGTAGCTCTATGATCAACCAAGAGACATGAATAATCAAAGAAGACCTATCTTTACCCATGACCAATATTCAAATGCAGAGGGTAACAAGAAAAAGTGCAAGTATCTCTCACCTCTGAGATATAAAAGTACAAAGAGGAAGGAAGGTGCTTTCTTTGTGGTGAGTTAGGGCATATGAAGCCTAATTGTTCTCACAAAAGAAAGGAAGCAAATGTGGTTAAAGATCCTCCTCCGCCATCCTCAAATTCTATTTTGGATGTGCAAGCTAACACTCATTCAAATGAGAAGAAAAGACAACTCTTAAAGGGTTGGGGGACACTTAACAATCAACGAGTTTTGATACTCTTTCATCTAGGGTCCACATATAATTTTGTATCAACAAATACTACTGAAAGACTACAAATTCCACTAGATTGATTGAGAACACCAATTGGATCACGTTCAGCATTCGAAGAACTTACAACCAATTCTACTCCTATCTAGGGGAAGTTGAATGGAATTGGGGATTACTGTGACTCTACTTGCACCCATTAGTAATTGTGATATTATGTTAGGCATGCCTTGGCATTACAAGATTAGACGTATTCCCAATTTTGTTAAGAAGACCCTTGCATTTTAGTTCAAGGGTCAGAACATAATATGTTTTGTTGATGTTGGAGATTGGCCTCTGCCAATGGTTAGTCATGTTAACATTTCTAAAGAAATGAAGAAAGTTATTTCTGTGTACATGATTTTTGTGAGAGAGTCAAAAGAAGCTAATGATTCAAGGGCACTTGATGCCTCTAATGAACACACAATACCAACTAATGCTCCTAAGTCTCAGACTTTAAAAGAACCCCTCTCTTTAATTGATCAAGCCAAACATGATTTTGTTAAACAATATAAAGATTGTTTTAGTGATTCACTTCCAAGAGAGTTACCTCCTAAGCACTCGGAAGATCACACAATTGATCTTATCCTAGGTAGTTCACCAGCTAACCAACCGCCTTACCGAGTAAGTGCAAGTCAGCAAGAGGAGATCCTAAAACAAGTAAATGAACTGTTGGAAAAAGGGTTAGTTCAACCTAGCTCTTCTCCATACTGCTCTCTAGTGTTACTTGTTCAAAAGAAAGATGGTTCTTTTTGTATGTGCATAGACTACAGATCTTTGAACAAGATCACAATCAAGAATCATTTTCCTATCCCAAGGATAGATGATATCTTGGATAAGTTGCAAGAGGCTAGTATATTTAGTCGCATTGATCTCAAGAGCGGCTATCACTAGATACGGATAGAACCTGAAGATGTTCATAAGACAACTTTTCGTATAACGTTTAGACTATACAAGTTCTTAGTCATGCCATTTGGTTTGACAAATGCACCCGCCACATTCAATCGAATGATGGAGAGAATTTTCAGATCTCACTTAAAGTTCACTAGTGTCTTCTTTGATGACATTCTAATAAGTTCACAATCTGAAGAAGAGCATAGAAAACATCTATCTATTGTTTTTCAAGAGCTTTGCAAGCATAGACTACAAGTCAATGCTAAGAAGAGTGAATTTTTCCTTTCGGAAATTCATTACTTGGGCCATATTATTTCTCATAATCTAGAGAGAATGGATCCTGAGAAGATTTGACAAGCCATTGTTGAATGGCCTACATCTACTTCTGTACATAAAGTTAGAAGTTTCTTGGGCCTATCTTCATACTACAAGAGGTTCATACGAGGTTTTGTGTATGTTGCATCTCCTCTACATGACCTTACTAAGAAGGGATTGTCTTTTCACTGGCAATCAATGCAACTACAAGCCTTTAAGAAAATTAAGTTTCTTGTAACTCAAGAACCAGTTCTCATAGTTCTGGATCTTCAAAAACCTTTTGAAGTTCACTGCGATGCTTTTGGGGATTGCATTGGAGTTGTGCTTAACCAAGAGCATCATGCAATAGCATTTGAGAGCTGATGCCTCAAGGACCATGAGCTACATGCTCCAGTATATGAGAAAGAGCTTATGGTGGTGGTACATGCTCTTTAAGTATGGAAACACTATTTACTTGGTGTAGATTTTGTTATTAAAACAGATCAACAAAGTCTAAGATACTTTCTCACTTAGAAGAAGCTCTCAGAGAAATAAATGCATTGGGCAAATTTCTTATCTATGTTTCATTTTCAAATCCTTCACACATATGAAACTAAGAATGTGGTAGCAAATGCTCTATCACGACGACCTCAAGTGAATGAAATCACAAGTATTTACCATAACAAGTTCATGGATTTATCCAAAATGTATGCAACTGATTCCAACTTCTCAACCATATGGGATCAGCTTAACTCAGGTCAGCCAATTACACCTGGATTTGAGATGGTTATTTGTATCATCATCAAGCAATTTGTGTAGCATTACCATTGCGAGACAAGGTAATGGATGAAGCACATGCATCTCCATATGCTGGACATAGGGGTATTCTACCCACTACTCAAGCATTGCAAATATATTTCTTTTGGCCCACTCTTAGAGCTGACATTGAAAGATATGTTTGCGAGTGCAAAACATGCCAAAAAGTAAAGTATGATAGGCATAAACTACTTGGTCTATTGAAGCATTACCTATTCCCAATGAGCCTTGGGAAAGTATAGCCATGGACTTTATCATGGAGCTTCCTCACACACAAGTAGGCAACGATGAAATCTGGACTATCATTGATATGTTCAGTAAGGAAGCTCACTTTATACATGTGCGAATGACAATCAAAGCCAAACATATGGCTAAGATATTCATTGCTCATATTTTCAAGCATCATGGAATGCCTAAGTCCATTATAAGTGATTGAGATCTCCACATGACAAGCCTCTTTTGGCAAGCTCTCTTTGAGAACCTCAGGACTCAGTTAAAATTTTCATCCTCTTATCATCCTCAAATGGATGGGTAGAGTGAAAGTGCTAATTCTACTATTCTGGACCTTTTGAAATCCTATGTCTTTGATAATCAAAGAGAATGGGAAAAGTATTTTCCTTTAGTAGATTTTGCATACAATAATACGGTGCACTCTAGTACTGGTAAGGCACCCTTTGAGATCATCTATGGTAAGCCTCATTTACCACACATTCTTCTTACGAAGGATAAGATCTTTGCAGCAGCAGATGATTTTGCTAGAGACATTGACGCAACATTCACTCAAGTAAATGCTGCTATCCAAAGGACACAAGAGAAGCATAAACATGAAGCTGATAAGAATCTAGATCTCAAGTTGGGATAGTGGGTTATTCTTAAGTTTGAGAAGGCTCACTTGAAGAAGCAGAAAGGTCAAAAGGGTAAAGTGGTTAAGCTTTCTAATTGCTATTATGTCCCTTTCAAGATAACAGATGAGATAAGCGATGTGACTTTTTGTTTGGATCTACCAAGTCATTGGAACATTCATAATGCTTTCCATATAAGTTTGCTACATCCCTATATTGGAGAACCTTCAATGGAACCAATCAAGGAAGATTTACCTGACATAGAAGAAACAAAAGAGTTCCTTGTGCCTAAAAGAATTTTACACCATCACGACAATACTCTAAGGTCAGATAAGGCATTATGGAAGTATATGGTTAAGTTTAAGAATTATCCCCCATTGGACACTCAGTTTATGACTGAGAGAGAACTACAAGAATTTTCAGATCTTCTTAAGGACTATGTATCCCCTCTACAGTTGAGGTCAACTGTTTAGAAGCTAGAGGGATGTCACTAAATTGATTGCTTATTACGCATTCTCTACTTAATAAATTTATGCCAATAAATTAATGACTCACTTTTCTTTAAGTGTTGATGATGATCTAGCATGGCCATGAGACCATTTAGAGACTAGTATTCCTAGTACATCACTTAATGGGGTGGTCAAAGCACTGTGACAGGGATATCTTGTACAAGCTTGATTGTCTAATGGGGTGGTCAAAGTACTGTATCTTGTACAAGCTTGATTGCCTATTACGCATTCTCTACTTAATAAATTTATGCTAATAAATTAATGACTCACTTTTCTTTAAGTGTTGATGATGATCTAGCATGGCCATGAGACCATTTAGAGACTAGTATTCTTAGTGCATCACTTAATGGAGTGATCAGAGCATTGTGACGGGGATATCTTGTACATGAAGTACAAGTTATGAAGGGGAAAAGAAGTGTCTGCCAAGTGTAAGAGTGTACACAAGAACCAAGGAGTTATACATAATGAAGATGGATTAAGTTCTAAGAAGAGGAAGTGCATTAGCATTGTATATATGTATTTATGTGTGCATCTGAGGACTCTTGGGAACATTTACTTGTGTGTAATGAGCATTGCATTCATTTGGGGTCATCCTCTCCCTTACAAGTCAAGGTTTAAGGTCTTTTCTTTCATTAAGAAAGACGAGAAATGTAGTTCTCTTACTAAGAAAGACGAGAGACATGATCCTTTGGAAGTGATGAGAGAATTGATTTTCTCTTTCTAAGGTCTAAAATGACACAAGCTTTTGTGTGGAAGTCAATCTTAAGATTGAGGCCCAAGGCAATTTAATGAACTCTCCTAAAGGTGGTTGGATGGACAAACTGAGCCAATCATTGATATATGACTCTTTGATGCCCTCATGACTTTTCAACATTAAAATATATTAGAATCATTATCATCCTTGCTTCTTAAAAGGGCGAAAGTTAAAAAATGATATAAAATGACATACACATCATATTTTAAGATTATTTTTAACCCCCGAGAGACATCTTTTTGACTCGAGAGTTTCCTTGTAAATTTTTATCTTTTTTGGACAAGTATATGCCTATTTCTGTGTATTTTTTCATTCCCTCTCAAAGCTCTAGTTTTGTCCCAAATTTTGTGTACTCTTCTCCTTCCCTCCAGAATATGGTTTCTTGCATACGAATTCTTCTGAAGCAGTACTTAGTACTACCTACAATACTCTCTACCCTACTACAAGCAATCTCAGGAGTGGTTTTGATACCATTTGCTAAAATCAAATAATCTCTATCTACAACACTCTCTACCCTACTACAAGCAATCTCCCTCTTCAAGGCTATGCTATAAGATATCTTTCTCTTCAATACTCTATACTACAAGTAATCAAGTGATAATGGAGGTATCTTTATTTTTAAAATCTCTATGATGTTATTATTCTGCACAGTTGTTGTTTAATCCTTGAGCATCAATTCATAGAGCGAGAGAGAAAAGGAGAGAGGGAGAAGGGGGGAGAGAAAGAGAGGACTATGCGAGATGAACTAAGAAAATAAGTGATAGAGTGATAGAGAGTGAATTACCGAAAAATATAAGATGATGTTATTGTTCTCCACTAGCCAAGATTTTGTATAAACGTGTTTAAATAACTTTGATCAATTCTTATTGAGAGAGAGAGAGAGAGAGAAAGAGAGAGAGAGAGAGTGTGTGAGTGAGAAAGAGAGAGAGAGAATTTTGGATAGCACAGAAGTTAAGATTTGATGCTAATTAGAGATAGATTAAAAGCTAAGATTATAGGCTGATTAGGGGTTAATCAGGGTCTATCATGACTGAAATCAAGAGAAAGAGACAAGATCCAACCGGTTTAAAAAACATAGATATAGTGAATCAAAGGGGTGTAATTGTGTGATTTGAATGTTAATCCAAGTTAAAATTGGCATATATTTTTCTTTGTAGAATGCAGGTGCCAAATGTACCAAGAGAAAGAGAGAGATTCACTTTCAATTGGAGGATGAATATGCACCAATGTTCAAAAGAACTGTGGAAATGGATGATGCAATAATATACATGGTGCAACAAGAAAGAAATACATGGAAAAAAACGTGGACCTTTGGGTTGATGGGTGCATTTATCCACCCGATCTAGTCACTCAAAGGCCACCACAATTTGAAGGGCTTACATCATTTGTAAAGTTTGTTTGTGAAGGCAATGAAGGATTGTATGGATACACATGCAAACTTGTCACACAAGGATTAGTAGGGGTTCATCAAGCCTTGGCAAATATGTAGACAAGATTACAAGGGAATATGCAGTCTTTGATGGAAAAGGATAAATTATTGGCTGAGAAGGATAGGGAGAACCAGAGCTTACAACAAGCAATGTCTATCATTGAAGATTCTATGCATGCTACACATGTGTAGAATATGGAGTTACAGTCTAAAGTTATGGACTTGGAGAAGGAGAATAGAATATAAAGAGAAAGCTCATAAAAACTTTGGAGATTGGGCCCACTTTAAAAATCAAAGAAGCATGTCGACACATCCGATTAGTTAAACCAATTCATCAATTAACCAAAGGAAGTGCTACAATGAGAAATATGTTTCCTCATGCAGAGAATGATACTATTGCCAAAGTCCTAAGCAAGGATATGCTAAAAAATGCATTGAAAAATTGTAAATTTAGGGACATTGTAGATGGTGTCGCAAGTGAACATCTACAAATGCTCTCAGGGATTATGTGTGACAAGGTGGGAATGAGTTTGTTCTGAGTCATACAGTATGCTTTGTCAACAATTGGATACATGTTTTAAGCAAGTCTTCAAAACTAAGCGAGTAATGCCTTTGCCAAAACCATTTCACATGAAGAAGACTAAAAAGCAACTAAATGAGAAAGTTTTAGAACTAATTGGTGAGCCAACGCATCTGGAAAACACACACATATTGAAGTATGGTTCCAAAGAAGTTTCCTTTGTATTGAATGCATCCAACAACTTTGTATTGGATATATGTAGGGTTCAGATTGCTATGGTCAAGTTCTACAATATATCTATGGAAGAATGTAGAAGCAAGATTAAGTTTGTCCTCAAACTTGATGAAAGTAAGATTATTAAGGGGCAAAAACTTGAATGTGTGAGTATAACACTTATGAATCAAGGATTGGATCCCAACATCGATGAAAACCATCATTTATATTTCAATGTGCAATTAGAGAATGAAATATGGTGGCTTGTAGCATTTGAAGTACCAAAGGAAGACCATGAAGTACTTAAAGTTCTTTTTAACCTAAGTAATATACCTAGTGTTATTCAACAACAAAATAATGGAGCAATTTTACACATTGAGGGGTTAGGGAACTATTAAGTTGAATGGCATCTTACAGGTGATTTAAAAACATTGAAGTGTATGTTTGGTTTATCAAATGTAGAGAATGCAAAATTTCCGTGCATATACTATATACAAACTAGGAAGAAAGGGAAAGATGAAAAGAAAGAATGGCTTGCCAAGGCAAGACAACAAGGTGCTCCAACACATGATCAAAAAGTCATGAGAAATGGAATGCTAGTTTTAGTGGATCCAAACTAGCGCCCTATTTTGGAAATAACACTAATAAGGGTTGTTTTTTGCACATTGCATTGTTTGGTTAGAATAATTGAGAAGCTAGTATATGAATATATATGATTTGCATACAATATGCAGCCCATGTCAGAAGTTGATGCTACATGCAAGAAGGTAGAACAAGTCCTCTTTGAAGTTGGATTGCAAGGGGGACCAAGTAGAAATAAAAAAGGGCGAGAAAAAATCGGGCAAGAGTGAAAAAATCCCTCGTAAACCATACTTTGGTGGACGCAAGTCTAGGAAGTTTATATCTTCACCTCGAGATGAGGAAGGTAATATACTTGTAAAACAACTAGAGAAGCATGAAGCATGGAAAAAGTTACACCTTACTGTTTTGGATTGGAGCAATGGGGGGAACAAACGAGGATTGTGAAGGAAGAAGTGTGGATACACCTAGATAGATTAGTATCTCTCTTACAAAAGTTGAGGTCTAGGGATGGTGATGCCAATACATTTAAAGAGACAGTTGCTAAATTTCATAAGTCCATGGTGGAAGCATGGACTACAAACATCATAACACACTATATGGTCATTATTATCACCACTACAAAAAAAATCATCATTTTGAATTAGTTTGTGTTTTTAACCTCTCTTCTTGTGTAGCATATACTTGAAGCATATGGTCCATACTTTGCAGATTAAGGAAGTTTGGCAGTATGGTCAACTCAAAGCATGGAATGATCTCACTGGCAAGCTTAATGTGCTTTTTAAAAGGCAACTGATCATGGAGGTGGCATCAATGATTCCAATTCTATGAGGAAATTATTACAATGGTGGTATAGGAGATTAGAGATACGATACAAGGAAAAAGAAAAGAAGTCTAAAACCTCTCAAGCAAAATTTATAAGTAGGGCAATATATGAAGTGAGAAAAGCAAGATATGAAAACAACATAGCTAGA
This sequence comes from Lygodium microphyllum, assembly GCF_053477565.2. Classification (NCBI taxonomy): domain Eukaryota; kingdom Viridiplantae; phylum Streptophyta; class Polypodiopsida; order Schizaeales; family Lygodiaceae; genus Lygodium; species Lygodium microphyllum. Next base: position 60,708,527 of record NC_141161.1, read on the forward strand.
CAACGCCACGTAGAATGGTTGGCAACCCAAGAGAGAGATGGCAAGAAATGGAGACCTAGATAAATATATCAATTTTGATGCATTTAGAGTCCATAAGAGAGCACAAGTACTAAGGATATGACACATCAATACTCCTATGTTTAACATGAGATATTTTGCAAAATTTGTTTAAAATTTTGAAGGTTTGTCACTATGTTTTTCAAAGTCAATTTTGAACTATGTTTTTAAATCATGAAAATTCAATTTTGAAATCCTAAGACAAAGATATGAAAATTCCAAACCTTGGAACATTCATTGGCCTAGAGAGAGAGGGGCATGAGGGGGGGTGGCAGGAGACAGAGAGAGGTAGGAATGGGGTGGAGAAATGAAATGAAATGATAATTGTAAAGTTCATTTACACCACAGTAAGTTTAAAAGTTTCATATTTATTAAGTCAAGTCTCTCCTTTCATTTTTTTCCATTAATCTTCACTTTACCCTCCACCTTTCTATCCTCCATCATCACAACCATGGCATGTTCCAAGCTTCCTATCAAGAAGGCACCTGCAAGAGTAAGATCTTAATACTCTTCTGAATCTAGTGAGCATACTATGAGTGACAAAGGTCCCCTGGTGGTTGACAATGGTGGCCCTACTGTAGCTAATAATGGTGGTGCTATTGTGGCCAACAATGGTGGCCCTAGTGTGGTCAATAAGGATGGTTTGCCATTGTCTAGAAATGGTAGTCCACATGCTCCAGCTGCTCCACCTCCCACTATTGCTCTAGCTGGTAATACACGCCCTTCAATGCATAATAAGAAAAGATGGAGTCCAGGCACGGCTGTGCTATGTGAGATAAGGAAATTCCAAAAGAATCCCAACTTGATATTCCTAAGGCACCATTCTCTAGGTTGGTGCGAGAAATACTACAAGATCTACAATCAGGGCATCATCATAAGTTCTTTTTAAGGAATTAGGCAAGGAATGTGGGGCGATGGTCAAGACAAGCCTTGCTTGCTCTCCAAGAATCAGTTGAAAGTTACTTGATTCATCTAATGAGTGATTATCAACTTTTAGCCATTCATGCCCAACGTATCACTATTAAGCCCATAGATATGGTTCTTGTTCATAGGATCCGCAACAACAAGGATGCATTTAATCTTAATGTCAACAATATGCTTTGAGAAGCTACCTTGTAATTTGATCTATGTTTTTAGCTCAGGTCTGGTTGTAGATTGTAAGGAGCTTAGTTTTGGGTTATCTTTCTAGTAGACCTTCAAGTATTTGATAGCAGTGGCTTGCAAAATGGAGCTAAATTTTGCCTAGTTCTAGTTGTATTTGGTGCGATGCACTATCTACTGTGGATGTCATGGTTTCGTAATGCCAAATCTGATATGTGATATTCTATTTTGACCATGATTTGCATTGCACATTTTCAAGTTTCCAATTTTGTAAGTAGTTTCATTGGGGATAAATTCAATGCGCAATCATACACATGTCAGTGATCAGTTGTACATGGACCGATGCACTATATCTTTACTGTATTTAGCGATTTGGCAACACTATATTTAATATGCAATATTCCATTTGGCCCATGACTTATTTTTTGTGAATTTTAAAGTTTCGAATGTTTCACGTAGTTTGGTTGACAACACATTTAATATGCAATTGTGCATACTCAGTGGTGAGTTTTTCTGTTATCGGTGAGAAGTATAATCCAGTTAATGTCTTTTCAACAAATAATTGAACCATCAATCTATAAATCAGAATCTGGTAAAACTTCACCCACATGTCGAGCATAATAAAAACTCATGGATATTAAAAAATTGGCCCTATTTAAAGCCTCTAGGACACCTGTCTGGAGGCTCACATCTAGGGCCCTGAATCCCAGAGGCTTTTGATGGGGCCATTTTTTTTTTGGGTAGTTGATGTGTCCTAAAGGAGTCCACAGGTAAAATTTCACATCAATCGGATTTAGTGGTCATATTTTTCCAAAGAGTGGGTACATTAATTCAAGTTTAAGGGTTTTTAAAAAGTTTGGCTACTATAAGTTTAAAGTTTCACCTCACTTTATACATTTCACTTTTGAGTTTTGAGTTTTCTCTCCTAGAAGACATGGCATACACCAAGCAAGTGGCCCGGAGGCCCACAGACACCCTCCTAGAAATCCCATGCACAGGCCACCTCCCCCAACTCCACCACCACCACCACCATGCTAGCATCACAAGAGTCGATGGAGTCCAAGCACGTTGTCTCTTTGCCAAATCCGCCATTACTAGAAGATGTGAGAGATTATGGATGACATACTAATCAAGAACAACAGGAGGCACTTCCCAGATGGATCACTCTTTACAACAACCCGATCGTTGGATTGCCCAAACCCTCCTTGCACTACAAGAAGCTACCAAAGCTTACCTCATCAACTTGTTCAGAGACTTGGTCTATACAATAGTGCATGCAAGGAGAGTCACTGTCACCGACACGGATGTGTAGATAGTGAGGTTCTTCCGGCAATGGAAGGATAGTCCTCACACAGATCAACAAAAATAGGGGTGTACTACTTAAACATATACTAAATGTAGCTTCAAAGAGATTTTGTAAAACCCTAGTTGTAATGGATCCCATGTAAAATGTTATGAATATGAAAACAATTTTTTTGGTGCATCTTATTTGTTTTATTTACATCTTTGAGTTATCATTACATGCGTTCAAACGAATACATGCTGTGCACGAATTCGATAAAGCAGTGCGTATTAAATTTAGGGTACAGATCTTGTTGCATATAAATCTGACAAATAAACGTAACATTCAAGTAAAAAACAATAATAAATGACATGTATGAAAAACTACATCGCATACAAATCCAACAAACATCGGTTTTCATTACTTTAAGAGAAGATTACAAAGTGCATTACATTGGTGATAAGATATCATTTGACAATAAGTACATCTACTCTCTCCTAGGTTTCTTTGAGCTACACTCACCATGGTCAGAGCTATTCTTGATCATAGGCAGCAATACATTTTTCCCTAGTAGTTCTTTCTGCCTAATGACATTAGGGACTTGAACACCAGCAACCATGCCATAGGCCACCATGGAAAAAAGTGGCCCAGACCTAGTACTAGAGAATAACTAGACGAGCTTTGAATGTCAAATAAACACTACTTTCTCCAAGTTGGAGTTGGTCGGGATGGTCCTGAAGGGCCCAGCCTTTGTTAGTGCCCTAAACTTCAGGAAGTTCTCAGCAAAAGCTAAAAAGCATGTCTTATGAGATACAAAATGTCGCTCACAAGCTTTTCGATGTACTCCTTCAATGTTGAGTCCTGCACACTTCCTTGGCTACCAAATCGGCCACCTTGCCTAGATGAAAACTCATCTATATAGATTATGTCCTGCATCACACAAGTTTAGTGTCAGACTCACTATTTCAGACTAACTATGCATGGAGTGTGCTAAAGATATATACATCGGATTCACGCATGCAACTTCACTAGTAGGGCCTCTAGGGCATTAGGACTCTTGGGGTAAATTTTTGTCATTTGGGATCGGGCCCCCAGAGTAGCCTTGGCACCGCAGGCTCATGTCTGGGCCTAAATCTATAGATTCAGGCCCCCAAACATGAATTTGTAGATCAGGCTCCCAGACGCAAGCCTCCAGCCAACAAGGCTACTTTGGGGGCCCGCTGATCCCGATAAAAAATTACCCCAAGCCCCCCACATGCAAGCCTTTGGCTAGGGCTACTCCCTATGGGGGACCTGATCCCGACAAAACTTTACCCCGAGGGTCTCGATGCCCTAGAGGCCCTACTAGTGAAGTTGCGTGTGAATCCCATAACATTACCTTCTTCTCTGCACCATCTATTTGCTGTTGCTATAATGGAGCATCCAAGTCTGCTCCTGCAACTAGGCCACCCTTGTCTCTCTCATGGGAAGGTACTGTGTAGCCGGCGGGTCAAGGGCCAAAAAGGCTTTCTCGTAACTGCTCGAACTCCTCATCTGAGATCTCATATTGTGGAACCACATCCTCAATTTGCTCTTGGATGTTCACAATGGCAGAGATGTCATCGACACTCATGCCATCATATCAAGCCACCTCATCAACATGTGCTGGGGCATCCTATATATCAAAATCTATAAAATCATTTGGTGCATCACACACCATGATAGATTATAGTTCTTCTTCTCTTAGCTCCAAAATGTATAATACATCCTGTAAGTAGATATTTCACCCTCTTCATGGTGACAGCATGAAGAGAAGTGAGGGGTGGCTCATCGCTTGTCGGTGTCTCATCAGGACAGGGAGGTGATACACAATGGCTGAGCTCTGTGCTACCTCTACACTTCGATTGAGTGTAACTTCCTTAGGCTCCCTCTCGAAATACTCTAGGTGTGGCTGAGAGGGTGTGTCGATGTCTTTGTCACTGTCCTCTTGCATCTCAGTGCATGAAACATATATGGAAGATGCTGCATCGCGCTCGATGAGATCCATCGTGGTGTGGTTTTGGGATGAGATGGGCACTACTCTAGCGTGCGGAGATGCTGCCCCACATGCACCAGGGATCGATTTATCACATTTTCATGGCTCGATCTGGCACGTAAACTATACAAGAAATCTATGGGGACCCACCTGAGAGCAGAGTCTGGAATAGAGCAAGTGAGAGGGTTTGTTGCATCACAAAACAATGCCACTATACTAGAGCTAGGGTCTACGGTATCATGATGTTATGAGGACACAGTGTGAAAAAGTATGGAATGCATCATCATCCGACTTCTTTATTGATCTAGAGAGTCAATGTGATCTGAGCCATTAGTACTAGTGTGAGTTGCATGGATTATTTGAAAATACTAGATTTTTGGATAATTTTACCCTATTTTTTATATTATTTATTATAAAAATATGAAAAAGTTAGAAAAAAGCTTCTAGATTAGGATGGCATGCAAAAAGCTAGTTGCTTTTTCAGCCAATTATGGGATTTTCACAAGAGGGGCAGATTGACGAAATCATGCGCGTCGCGATCGCAGTAAACAGGCTGAAAATTGCAGTTTGAACTAGAAGAGGAAGAAGGAGTGATCTGGGAGATCCGTGAGCAGATGTCCTGGACACCTGGAGTTTTACCCCCCTTTCGAAGCCAACGGAGCCATCAGATTTGGGTTCCGAGCAGTAGAGAGGAGCTATAATTTTGATGCATGTTTTGTCCTACAAAGAAGCTCTAGGAGATCTAATGCTTGGAGATTGCTTCTGAGTAGTGTGAAGATTCTAGGTTCTTTCAATACTTATTTGATTCAATTCATTGTGCTTTGTCTTTGTAGTGTTTACCACTTGGGTATTCTCTATCTTCTCTTCCATCTCATTTCTCTACTTCCTTCTACTTCTGATCCCCGGTGGATTCGACCTTTCGACAAAAACCCCTTCGACAACGGTAGAAAGCAAGCTCTCTAGAATCAAGGTCACACAAAACCTAGGGTATATTTGGTCATCTATGTGTGCGTAGTGTGTGGAGCTAATCCATGTGGCAAAGGCAGGAGTGGTAGCCATGGCACACAAAGAGAGAAGGAGAGCACAAGTGTAGGGAAGTAGAGAATGAAAGTGAAAATGAGTTTGGACTTATAGCTTTTATGTATCTAGAGTTTTAAATAAAGGTTCTTTTTTAACCCTAACGTTTCAAATATGAAATCTAAAAGACCTTCAAAATCCCTTTGGATCTAATTTAATATTTAAATTTAAGAAATAAGTAGAAGAGATGAGCTACAATATATTATTATGCAAATACAATATTGCATAGATTATAGAACTCTGGCCTACAATTTAATTATGATTTTAACCAACATAATTGACTAATTACATTATGTATTATCTCACACTTGGATGAGAGCAAACTAAGATGATCAAAATTGAAGGTACTCGAAAGTTCAATTTTTTTTAATATTCTTTCTTTATTTAAAAAATTTACAAGGATTCCACTATCTCAAGGATATGTGGAGAAGCACATTGTTTACATGTCATGGATTGCTCACTAACGAATCCTGACTTTTCTATTATCTAACTTGAAATAGAAGTTGCAAAGGGGCTCATTGGACATTAATTAATTTCTTGTCTCAAAAAAGAAATGGGTCAATGACTCTTTGCGCTGACCACAAAAGGATTATGACCATTTCACAAGATAACCACATCTATGAGAGTTGTATGTGTCTTATCTCGGGTATCTTGATCCAAGCTGATCCACTTTCCTCGCAAAAGTCACCATCTTCTATATCAAAAGTGAATGCATAGACTTTGTCTAGCGATGAAATATGTGCAATAAAAACAAAAATAATGGTAAGTAAATGTGATTAACACAACAATTCATCTAAGTAAGACTTATGTCAATTAAATCAAGGCATGCAAAGTAAGATCTATGTCAATTAAATCAATTAAAACCTATGTGAGATCAGATTGGTTGACTTTGCACTCAATCATCTCATCAAAATGTGTTCTTTTGACTTTCCAAGACTCAGCCAATAGCTGACTCATCCATTCCTCATATGGACACTTGCATTGATAAATAATCTTTATTTAGAACATCACATGAGCCAAACAAATGTGCAAATAGTGAGAATGGAATAAACCAACTAAGATGCACATCTTTGAAGCATGTGGTGGGTTTCATAGCACTATTTATGTCAACTTTTATCTTGGACTTACATGCTCTTGACAACTCCAGTCATCACTAGATAGTGGCGACAATGGGACATGCTACAATCTTTGGCTTTCTACTATATACAATCAATTATAAAAAAAGATATTTTGAGTTGCAAGTTGACTTGAAAAGTTATTATCATAGATCAAAGAACCTATGTCTTCATGCCAAACATGTATCTTGCCGCTCAAACATTCCACATTTTGTCATTCATGCAAAGTTGATGGATATATAGTTGTCAGTAAAACAAGATTGAATTAGAACAATGCAAAGATTTTTAAAAACAACTCTGATGCAAAAGAATAAACAATGATAAAATTTAAAAACTTACTGTTTTTGTTTATAATTTGCAATGTAGTTCTCATCGTATATAGAGATTTGTTTGTGCATATAAACATGTTGCATCAACACTTCTGTTACTATACTTGTTCCATTAAACACTTTTCTGAACTCTAAAACTTTACATTTCCAATGTTTTCTGGGGTTTGCAACATCCTTACGCATGACCTTGAAACTCCCTCGAGTACTTGGGTGCATTAAATTCTGATCCAACTTATAGTACTTATCACAAATCCAATCACCACCACCATCTTTCCTATTGAAGACCTCCACTGCAAGTATGTTATTAATGTTTTTCCTTCGTGAAGACATCTATAATAACCAAATAAAAAAGTTACCTATCAGCATGTGTATAATTTGCAAATGTTCTCTCCAAATGAAATAAAATTTAAATGGAGCAATTTAAAAAAAAACATTGTACTTGTAATCCTTTTCACAAAGAAGTCCAAAGATGTTGAACAAGAAGTTGACTTGTAACAAGACCATTGTTCCTTCACTAACAAATTCCTAGAGTACAAAAACAAAAGAAATTTGGGTCAAAGCATACATATAACTTACATAGTCTTTGTCCAAATGAGTTGAAACTTAACCATGGAGCAACATTAAAAAATGACAATATATGTGTGGCTCTCTTTACAAAGAAGCCCAAAGATGTTGAAGAAGTTGAGTTTTTAAAAAATCAATGCCCTCCACCCTTAGATATTCTTGGAGTAAAAAAACAAAGGAAAGCTCATTATGCATATAATTTGCATATATTTTGTCCAAACGAGATAAAATTTAACTATGGAGCAGTAAAAAAACAAGACAACATACCTATAACTTTGTTTATAGAGAAACCGTAAGATGTTGAAGAAGACGTTGAGTGTTCAAAAGATCATTGTTCTTGATTTGCAAAGGTTTTGTCCAAACGAGATCAAACTTTACCATAGAACATCCATGGGAGAGAGAACAATATACTTGTAAAGTTTTGTGAAGAAAATCTTAGGGCTTTGGTAGAACAAGCTTTGCTCTCATAAAGCATGTGAAACTCACTCTGTGTTTGTCTAGATGAAATGAAATTTCACAGGGTTACAGATAGGGCAAGCAACAATGAGGCTATAAAATTTCATCATGAAAGAAGAAACGAGGAAAGATATGATAAATTTGAGTTCCGCTTAAGAAAGAGGGGAAAACTGAAAAGGGGAGAAACGAAAAGTCAAACATAAAAAAATAAGGAAATGAAAATTCGAGTTACAGACTTCCAAGAAGTGACAGCATTGTATTCCCCACATTTATTTTATTGTTGAGGGAAGATTTGGGCCAAGATATGACTAGAAGACTCATGCTACATGAATCTAGAATCCCAGCTCTCTCATTGGTTAAGCCTATATCTGTTTATTCACTCCTTAAGGGGCAAAAAAGAGAGTCCATATTTCTCCTAATGGTCATGGCTTGTTGAGGTTCACAAGAATAAGAAGAAAAAGAGCTACGATTTGTTTATGGACGCCCAATAACAAGATACCTGGAATGCTTGGTGCACTGCCAACCTTTTGTTTATCCAATTGGCAACCCACTTGAAGCTAGTAGCCAAAGTGTTCTTCACAACTTATGCTATTTAAACCCTCGGAAGTTGGTATTATTAGGACAATGGCACTATGGTCATCCTCAGAAGAATGAATTAAGAAGAATGAATTTTGATACCTTCAGAGTCAAATACCTTCCCCTCTCTACTAACATGAAAGAAGAGTTTAGATATGTTAAAGAGAAGGAAGTAGAAGAAATATTGGCAAGAGAGTCCTCTAGAGACTAAATCCCTTATGATTCCCTTTTGTTGAGTACATATGAGATGGGTGTAGCCAACTCCCTAATGAATAACATGATCAAGAGGCAAGTACTAGAATGAATCCGAAGGTATGTGAGAAGAGACAAGGCAGAAATCAAAGTCGAGAACAAGCTAGTATAGCAGAAGCCTCATTTAAAACCCTTGTGGCACTCTTTATAGGTCCCAATAGCAACCCAAGGTCCCCTTCCAAGTGTAATCCATCCTAGAAATATTGATGACATGCCAGTAAATATAGTCCCATTGCCAATCTTTAAGGAAGAGTACAATGAAGACCCTGATCTTCATGTAGCCAAGTTCATAGTAGCATGTGTGGCCAACAATGCAAGAGTCTTAGAGCATTGGTTGGTGATATTCTCCCCCACTTTTAAAGGCGTGGCATTTTAATGGTATGAAAGATAAGAAGTTGGAACTTTTGGCACATTTGATGACTTGAAGGTGACCTTTCTCACCAAATCCAAGCTTGAAGATTTTGAAAAACAGATGCGAGAAGAATTCATGAACTTAAGTGAGTCCTCTGGAGAATGAGTGGAAGCATGTGTCTCTAGAATGGAATCCACATTGAAGAGATGGACCAACTATAACTTGGATGAAGGCATCCAAAAATGAGTTTTTCTAAGGGACTTACAATTAAAAGTTTGTAAGCTTCTGGAGCTGAAAAGACCAGTCAACTTGCAAGTTGCAATGGAAGGTGCAAGATTGTATGATGAAGTTAAAGCAAGGCTATTGATGACCTCAGGAAGAGGAGTCTTACCTCGTTCCATGCTAGGAATGGTATACCCACAAAAGGCAATCCCAGGGACTATTCCCTACCCTTATCCTTAAATGAAAATAGTGCCACAATACAATGCATCGAATCCATAGTGGCTGCAGACAACAATATCTCAAATGGTGGTTCAACCGCAATAACAATGGCCTCAAATAGTTCTCCCAATGGAAACTCAACAACAACCAACAATCTCAATAGGATCTCTGAATCATACTCAAAATAGAGGATCCTTTGGACCAATCCAACTAGTCTATGCGGCAGTGATTACATAAACTTTCCAAAACCCTACTGCAAGTACTCTAGGAGGAGAAAAATTGAAGGACTATTTGTCAAATTCAGTGGCAAGCATAAAAAAAGAGCCGATGGATATGACTATTTAATAGTTATAGGACACTGAAGGTGAATGCTACTAGCATATCCAATACTACAAGAGAAGAAAGAGATGTGATATAATCAAACCCATAGTGCAAAAAGTTCCATCATGGAGGACTTTTAACTAGTGAATGTACAGGAAAACCAACTATCCCTACAGCCTTCTATGAATATTGTTTAAGGAAGAACCACACAAAGGATATATGTGATCTAAAGAAGATGTGTGAAAGAAGAAAGAAAGACAAAGAAGCAAGATTCAATATGTTAAAATCCAAGATGACAACCCAAGTTATCAAACCAAAGCCTAGAGAGTTCAATCCTAATTTTGGTCCAAGGAGGTTTCCCCCCCAAAGTTGTAGAGGAAGACAGTTTGGTGATGGCCAGAGATTTTAAGTAGAGTGTTATACATGCAAAGAAAAGGGACATGTCTCACCAAATTATCCAAACCCTAGAAGGTCTATGGACTTTAAGCCCTTATGGAGTCGATGCAAAGGAGAAAGTGACATTGCAAAAGACTGTCCTAGTCCAACCCTTGTGAAGGCCACTGCTACTGAAAGTTAGGATCTATTGGTGGAATTAAAAGTTGTTGCAATCATGTGTACTAAGAAAAAGAAACTACTTGTCTAAAAAGAAAATAATCCTCCTACCAAAACTGTGAAGTTCAATCTTCCAACAGAAAAACAAAACCAATGCCATGCCCCTATAGCAGCCCATCCTTCCCTTGAAGCCATTTGAGAAGTGGGGCATCAACCTCATGGGCCCAATCGATCCTCCAACCAAAAGAAAGCAGAATCAGTACATCTTGGTATGTATTCATTATGTGATGAAGTGGTGTGAAGCCAAAGCTCTCAAATGAGATGATAGCAACAATGTGACTCTAATCCTGTAGAAGAACATTATCACCCACTTTGATAGTCCCTCAGAGCTTGTAAGTGATAGAGGCACTCACTTTTTTGAATAATATTATGGAAGAGCTAACAAAGCTTTACAAGATCCGCCACTACAAGTCCACACCCTACTATCCCAAAGCCAACTGCCAAGTTGAAGTTAGCAATCACATCATCTTTGCAATCCTGATGAGGATAATTAATGCACATCACCATGATTGGGATGATTGACTTATAGAGCCCCTTGGGTGTATAGAACCTTTCGTAAGGCTACTACATGACATATGCCTTTCCAACTAGTGTACAAGACAAAAATAGTCTTTCCTACCGAGATAGAACTACCCTCTTTACGAATGGCTATCATAGAGCGCTTGGAGTCTCTACAGTGCCACCTCCTGCACACTTAGGATGTTTAGATGAAATACACATGATGGCCTTATAGTGTATGGAAGCCACACAAGCTTGGTGAAAGGCTTACCATGATAGCTTCATCAAGCAGAAATAATTCAAGGAAGGTGACCTAGTCCTTGCCTATGACTCACACTTTGGCAAGTTTCTACAAGAGCTCCGAAAATGCTAGATGGGCCCCTACAAGGTATTCGCTCTCAATCCTAACGGCTCTATCCAAGTGCAAATTGTCCATGCCTGTGATAATCCCTTGTTGATTAATGGCTATCTCTTGAAGAAGTGTTACCCTTACTAGGAATCTTAACAATCACAGCTGACAATCTCTCTCTCTCTCTCATGTTGCTCTACTGATAGTTGTTATTCTCATTCAAATGAGGTGGTATAATTCTTTTAGCCCCTCACCTCCACCTCCACCTCCACCTCCACCTCCACCTCCACCTCACGCTCCGGTTATGTTACCTTCTTATTCAATCCAATAGATGTGGTGAGGATGGTTATGATATATGGTATTTTTGCCATTTGCCTAAAGAAATAAGATTCAAAAAAAAAAGATAATGAGAGAAAAGGACTTCGGTCTCTATCATGCTAACTTGCACTTCAAGAATGAAAACACCCTTTCGAGAGTAAGAAAAATAAAATTAAATAAAAATAATAAAAAATAATAAAAATTATTATGGGAGAAAATGAAGAAATTCCTTATCATAATAGGCCTCATTCTAAGAAAAGGTACCAAACACCCTTGGACAGGTTGCTGCCTGTGGAAAAGGTGGCGACACCCCGCAGTCCAGAATAGCTAACTCCTCAATTGAAATCCCCAAGATGCAATTCCAAAGCCACCTCCCTTTTTTGTATGTTGTGTCCTATGCTTTGACAATTTCATTTTCCCCTGCAATATACAACCTGTCCTACCTACCATTCAAGTTCTCAATCTAGTGGGTGGCTGTCTCTCTAGGTATGCCTATTCATCGAATGATACTATTTGACATCATCGACAAGGAAAATCCACTCTTCATCAACAACCCATGAGTGATGTGAGATTTCATCCTAAATGGATGGGGATATAAGTATTGGTTGCCCTGTGTATCTATCAACATAGAGTGTGAGCTGAGCGTGACTAGTTTTCCTTTCAATCAACTCTAAGAGGTGAGGATTGATGGATGTTACAACACTGGTGCGAGGTACGTTTTCATTTTTCCATGCACATATGGGATAGGCCTCTACCATCACCATTGGATAGGTCACTCTATTCTATGCACTATAGTGCAAGGCTCCCTAGCCTACCTTCTCATACTTATGCCAGATGGGTTGGGATGCATTGATGCACCATCAATTGTGCATGTTGGCATAATCTCTATGCACATTTCTCAATCGGGTGCGAGATATGGGTTCTAATTTCTTTCTCTTTGAGTGGTGTGAGTCGTGGGTTGATTTATCATTCTCACATGAGCTCCTGTTGAGCTAAGTACTATATTATTCATTATTGATAACTTAACAACTATTCATCAATAATGCTATCTCCCTGGATACTAGTACATGGTCCTTGCCATGATGTGTACTATAGAGTGAGCTGTGGTACCTCCTGTAGATGACTCCAACCCCTGGCCCATTGACGACGGTCCAACTCAACCATCTCGAGGGGCCAAGTATTTCTAATCCTACCTCTTGCAATTATGTATATATATTATGTCTTAAGTATTGGGACACAAGGGTTTCGTTTATGGTCAAGTTCTATTCCCTTGCTATTTAGACAAACTAATCTGTTAAGGTTTTAAGTATGGGGGCACGTCCTTATGCATCTCATCTACACACTATGAACATGCAACTATATGATCTTTAAACGATGTAACACCTTCTCCATACCCTATTGGGGTCCCTTCCCCATGTATCTGTTCTATTCCATCCTGTATTCGAGGTCTCCTCTTACTCATTTAGCACTTTTTCACATTTTATCATTCTTTTATAATAACTTACGTTCATTGAAACTGAAATATGACCTTATAGATGTATTCGTCCCTTCAAATTCAACATTTTTCCTTTTTACTGCTCTCTATTTCGGTGCAATGGTTCCTTTGTTATTAATTTTTAAAGAAATGTTTGCGAATGGGATGTGTTTCCATGTATATGTGCCTTTCTCATGCCAGAACTATAGTTTGGTGACCTTACAATCATGATTCTCCCCTCTTCTCAGACATATTTCCTTTTTATAGCCTATTATTTTAACAGATGGATTGGATGTTATTCATTTTTGTGTGTTTAAGAATATTTTATTACATGATTTTTGCTACCTTTCCATGTGAATATACTTTTTTCTTGACAAAATTGTGTGCTGCTGCTCAAATAGCCATGAGCTGCACATCTAAATGGACATTTTTCTTTTTTTCTCCCCTTCATTCTAGCACAAGGATTTCATGTTATTAATTTTTTATTGTGTTTTCATAAGTAATTTTACAGTTTTTTCCATGTGAACATACCTTCTTGCTAGCAAAATCATGTTTGGATATGACATCCCTATCAAACATCACTATCTTGATACTTTTCATTTTCATTAAGGAGGCATGGGATACTCTGTCAAAGATGTATAGCACAAATACGCAAGCCAGGAAAATGCAGCTCAAGCAAGAGTTGCACAATGTGCAAAGAGAAAGGTAGAAATCAGAATATGCAGCAAACTCAAGAAAACCAGTCCTATGGAGGAGGACGTGGTAACTCTAGAGGCAGGGGGAGCCAAAGAGGTCGTGGTGGATGGCAAAGAGGTCAAAATGCAAACAGTAATGTTGAATGCTACTACTGTGGTAAAATGGGTCATATGGCTAAAGACTGCTATAAAAAGCAGAATGACATCATGAATTGAAAACTGCAACAAGGGAATTATGCATCTTCTAGCAGACAGGGTGATGACAGAAATGAGCATTTGTTCATGGTGCAGCACATGAACAATTCTGTGACAAGTGCAGAAGAAAGCAATGATGTATGGTATGTTGACTCGGGTGCATCAAACCACATGACAGGTCATGCAGAATGGATGGAGGATGCAAGGAAAATGGAAAAACCAGGATTTGTGGAGACTGGTGATGATACTGCACATCCTATTGTGCAGATTGGAAAAATTCCCTTGTCTATGCAGGATGGGAAAAAGAAATACATGTCCAATGTATTTCATGTCCCGAATATCACCAAGAATCTGGTTTCTGTCGGTCAAATGGTTGAGCAGGGCTTGCAGGTCAGATTTAATCCTCATGGATGCTTTGTTGAGGATATGAAAAATAAAGGTCGCTTGATAGCAAAAGGAAAGAAGAAGGGCAGAATGTTTACATTGGATGCAGACATGTCTGAATTGAGTGCAACAATGTTTGCACATGGGACCGGTGTAGTTACAGATATTGATATCTGGCATAAATGCATTGGTCATGTTAATGTACAACGACTTAAATCAATGCAGGCCCAAAATATTGTTGCAGGATTGCCCAAATTCAAGGTTGCAGAAATGCATAAGGTATGTGAAGCCTGTCAGTTTGGAAAACAGGCAAGGAAACCATTTCCTAGACATGTTCAAGAGAGTGAGAAGCCATTGGAATTAATCCACTCTGATGTGTGGACTACTAAAGCTGCATCTCTTGGAGGCTGTCATTATTTTGTCACTTTTATTGATGACTATAGCAGAAAACTTTGGGTGTATTTTATGAAAAAGAAAAGTGAAGTTTTTGGGCATTTCAAAGCTCTTAAAGCTATGGTTGAAAAAGAAACAGGCCTGCAGATAAAATGCCTAAGGTCAGATGGAGGGGGAGAGTACCTCTTAAATGAGTTTGCAAGGTTCCTGCAGGAGCATGGCATAAAGCAGCAATATTCATGCAGTCATACCCCACAACAAAATGGAATTGCAGAAAGGAAAAATAGGCATATTGGAGAGGTGTCTCGTGCCATGCTCAATGAAAAAGACTTGCCAGATTTTTATTGGGCTGAAGCAGTTGCTACAGCAGTCTACATAATGAACAGGACTCCCACTGTAGCAATACATGGAATGACTCCAGAGGAGAGGTATACTGGTAGGAAACCAGATATTTCTCATTTGAAAATTTTTGGTTGCATTGCCTATGTACATGTGCCAGATGAGTTGAGATCCAAGTTGGATCCAAAAGCTGAGAAGTGCATCTTTATTGGTTACTCTCTGCAGCAAAAAGGGTATAGATGCTATAACCCTTCTACTCGTAAGTTTACAGTGAGCAGAGATGTTGTTTTTGATGAGATGAGTAGCTGGTATAAACCAGTAAATGTGATTGATGATGTAGATGCACAAAATGGTAATACTGCACAGAATTCACAGCAGCAGTCACAAAATATTAGTGGACCTGGAACGTCCTCTAGCAGTGGTTCACATTCTTCGCCATGGACAGGCAGATTGAGATCAGGAGAATCTTCTCAAAGCAATGTAGATAGTGGTATGCAGGTATCACGAAAAGGAAAAGAGAAGGTTGATCAGCCCATGTTTGATGTGAATGCAGGTCACTCTTATGTGGATGGTGAATCCAGTGGCTCAGAACAGAGCATTGATGATGAGTTGGGTATTCCTTCTATTGTTACACCTGGAGTAAGGAAGACCAGGGATGTTTTGAGAGCACTGGGAGTGAACCTACTTTGCGCAGGTCTACGAGAGCTAGGTATCCTGTGGATAGGCTGAAATATGATGGATTTACAGCCATTCACTATGCATATATGGTTAAAGTGATACAGGAACCAGAACCCACTTCTTTTGAGGAAGCCATGGGAAAAGAAAAATGGGAGAAAGCCATGGATGAAGAAATGGATGCCTTGGAAGCAAATGCTACATGGGAATTGGTATCTTTGCCTAAAGGTAAAAATGCAATTGGCTGTAAGTGGGTTTATAAGGTGAAGCACAATGCAGATGGTTCTGTGAACAGATACAAGGCAAGATTAGTAGTCAAGGGGTATGCACAAACATATGGCATTGACTATGAAGAAACATTCAGTCCGGTTGCAAGGATGGCAACCGTAAGAGCAATCATTGCTATGGCTGCATCAAAGGGATGGTCTTTACATCAGATGGATGTAAAGAATGCCTTCTTGCATGGTGATTTGCAAGAAGAGGTCTATATGGAGCAGCCACCAGGTTATGTGCATGATGTTCATCTTGAGTTTGTTTGCAGGTTGAAGAAAGCCTTGTATGGCTTGAAGCAAGCACCTAGAGCATGGTCTGACAAGATAGGGCAGTATCTTGTCACTATTGGCTTTCACATTTCCAAGGCAGATTTCTCACTTTATGTGAGAAAGACAGAGAAAGGTATTATGCTACTTGTCATTTATGTTGATGATTTGATTATGACAGGTGACAGTGATGAAGATATACTTCATGTAAAAATGCTATTGAAGCAAAAGTTTGAGATGAAGGATTTGGGAGAGCTGCGTTATTTCTTGGGCATTGAGGTGATTAGATCACCAAGTGGGATACAGCTCTTGCAGAGGCAGTATGGATTGGACATGCTGTCCAAATATGGGATGACAGGCTGTAAGCCTATTTCAGTTCCTTTGGAGCAGAATGTGAAGCTGAGCGCAGATGCAGGTGAGCTTCTAGAAGACCCTACTGTGTACAGACGCATAGTAGGAAGCTTGATTTATATGACTATTACCAGGCCAGATTTGAGCTATGCTGTTGGATTGGTAAGTCAGTTTATGCAGGCTCCAAGGAAACCGCATTTGGATGCGGCTAGACGCATACTCAGGTATGTGAAGTCCACATTGCAGTATGGACTATTTTATGAGACTGGGGTTCAAATACAGTTGCATGGATACACTGATGCTGATTGGGCTGGTAGTATTTCTGATAGACGATCTACCAGTGGGTATGTGTTCTCTTTTGGGAGTGCTGCAGTCACTTGGAGCAGCAAGAAACAGCCTACAGTTGCCTTGTCGAGCACAGAGGCTGAGTACAGGGGTGCAGCAATGGCTGCATGTGAGGTAGCTTGGTTGCATAAGCTACTTTATGATATGCATCAGCCTACAGATGGGCCAGTTGTCATTTATTGTGACAACATGAGCAGTATACACTTGGCAAATAACCCAGTCTATCATGCTAGAACAAAGCACATTGAGGTGCATTATCACTATGTGCGAGAGAGGGTTTTACTAGGTCTTATTGATCTAGTTTATGTCAGCACAGAGGATCAGGTAGCTGACATATTCACGAAGGCATTGGGCGCAGAGAAGCTGCGCAAGTTCAGAGACCTGCTTGGTGTGCAGGAATTGGGATTGAGCTCGAGGGGGAGTGTTGAGATATCGAGCTCCACTCGTATATGCCAGGGTGACCGTTGTGCATTTATGTCACCGACGTGTTAGTTGCAGATGCGGTTGGTATACCGCCCATGAATAATAGCTACATGATAGCTATCCTTATCTACTCTAGTTCATGGCTTGGTTAGTATGCCACCTTAGTTAGTTGAGTTTGGTTTGAGACCCATATATAGGGTTCTTCTATTTCTTTGTATGAGAGTTCTTTTGGCTTCCACAACTAAGAAGAGGAAAACTGTTTTTCAGCCTCCACCCTTGTGTGTATTCCCCCATTGTGCAAGCAAGAAAGCTACAAGTGAGACTCCTTCCTTCTCTCCCACAATCTTGACAGTCTTGGCATGCATGAACCTATCCTAAAGGAACTGACACAACCATTTCCAAAAGGGATGAACCTATCTTGAATGGCACAACTTTTTCCAAAAGGGATCAGAGATCAACACAAACATCGGATATAGTGATGACCCAGTTAGCATATAATAAGTCCTTAGTCTATCTTTGTAGAAGCTTCATAATATTTTCATTAGAAAAGAGTTGGTGGGCTATCGGAAAGGTTTCCCCATGATATGGAAGAGACAAAGCCTTCTCTAAGCCTTGAGGTGTCATCAAGATAGTGGTACCATGGACAAAACCAAACTACTTGCTATAAGAGGTTAAGAATTCATCACATAAGGTAGGATCATAAGGAATGAGTGGCAATGAGAGAGCCATAATATGGGATAGGCCGGCCTTAGTAATAAGGTGGATTCCAATAATTGAGATTATTCATGATGACTGACCAAAGGAACAAATTAGACTAGAAGAGGAATTTGATGTGCCATTTAGACGAAAACGGAACACATGCACCACCACGCAAATAGACACAAAGTAGGCCTACAAAACAATAGAACAAAAGATAGATAAGATTGCAATAAAATATCAACTTGTACACAAGACAAAAGACCACCCCAAATAAACCACATCCTAGAAAAAATTCATCATGACCTATCCACACATGCAACAAATAGCTTTGTGAGATGCAAACTTTGAACCCAACTCTGAGAGTCTCTATAAATACATATTCATTTTTACAAATTATTTGTGTATGGAGTGCTTTTTTACTAGCACGCGTAAGAGTGATGGGTGGTTTATTTTATTACAAATTACAATGTACGTGTTTAATGCATGAAGCATGTGCAATGTGAATGGTGATTTTATTTTATTTTATTTAAATAGTGTCTGTTGAGTGCAAATGTGTATGAAAAAGGTGATTGGTTGGTTCGTTTTAGCAATTAAATATGGTTAATGGTGCACCAAAAAGAAATGATAAAATTTGATACCTACAAGGTATGTGAATACACCCTAATTTGAATGAGCATATGAAAATTGACTAATGGAGACGAAACCATGACCACAAAGCAAATCCCAAAATGCAATGGAATTTGGATTTTTTTCAAAAAAAAAACCAATAAGAAAGAGGGATTTTGGGGTGTGACCAATCAATGGCTTTGTGTGTATGTTTTTTTTAAACGTTAAATAAAAAATATGAGGATATGTGTTTATGTGGGTTCAATTTGTTTTATTTTGTTTTAAGTTTTTTTTAAATTTCTTTCAACTCAAAATATAAAAATAATGTGTCATGAAGTATTTTAATTTTTTGATAAAATTTTTGCTATATTTTTTTATCTTTATAATTTTAAGTTTTTAAATCTTTTAATTGATTTTTAGCAATTTTCAATTTAAATTGGATATTGTAAAATTTTTCCTTTATTTATAATGATTTTTTGTAATTTTTAGGGGTTTTAAAAGGATTTTCAATAAATATTTTATTAATTTTTGAATGCCATGTGTATTAATTACGAGAAGGTGTGTACCCAGACCGGCTACGCTATGTATGAGTAGTAGCTCTACGAGCTCCACAACATGGTTAAGGCAACATGTGCATCCTCATGCGTGAACAGAAGCCAACCAACCACATACGCATGAACATAAAGCTCCACACGCGAACAATAGGTGAGCACGACACATATAGGAATGAGTCTATAGTCCCCCATGGGAATAGCAATGAGTACGACACACATGCACACGAACCACAACAATCATCCACAACATGGAGGCGTGTGAACCGTACTGGTGAAGGTGGGGAAAAAACACGTGTGTGACCGCACGAGAACATGGCTTGGTGTCGTTTGTATTTTTTGGGTCAGAAGGGGTACGAGTGTGGGTGTGGGTTGGAGATGGGGGGGAAAGGGTCAAGGATTTGGGTGGGGGGGGGGGAGGGGGGGGGGGGCGGGAGGGGATACGGGCTATGGGGGGTGTGGGGAGAAGAAGATGGTTGAGGAGGAGGTGGAGGTGGAGGTGGAGGTGGAGGGAGGAGGATGGTGGAGGGGGAGGTGGTGGTGGTGGTGGTGGAGGGAGAAAGGGGTGGTGGTGGTGGTGGAGGGAGAAAGGGGTGGTGGAGAAGGAGGGGCTGGTGGAGATGGAAGGAGGAGGATGGTGGAGGTGGAGGGTTGGGTGGGGGGCGCTAGTGGGCGAGGCAGGAAGGAGGGTTGGGGTGGGGGGGAGGGGGGGGATAGAGGGAGTAGGGCAGGGTAGGGCAGGGCGGCTGGATGGGTGGGGTGAGAGGGAGGGAGGGTTGGGGGGGTAGAGGGAGTAGGACAGGGCACTCCACGGGGCAAGTAGAGGGTTAGGATGGGGGAGGGGGGGAGCACTGAGGGTGGCAAGGGGCGGTAGGGTGGAGTTGGGGGTAGAGGGGGAGGAGGAGAAACTCGTGGGGAAGGAGGAGAGGAAGGGAGTTGGGACACGAACGGGGGGTGGAGGGGGGTAGTTTTTTTTAATAAAAGAAAGAATTTGAGATCCCCACAATCCCACGCACCAGTGCGAGGCAAGGTAAAATTTTTTACATTATCGAGAGCGAATGGAAGGGGAGGAGCACATACAGGTTGGCTACAAGACGTCGAAATTTATGGCATGCATGTCGAGGTGCAAAGACCGGGTGGTCACATAGACATGTAGGGCAGCAAGACCAAAAATTCACAAAAATTTTAATTCAAAAAGATCCAGGCATCAAATTGACATGCAACAAAAAGGAAAAGTGGGTAAGACGATAGGGGGAACAGATGAACAACATGAACGGATATGTGCATGCAACATAAAAAATAGGCATTTCCATGAAAGATTTGTTAAAAAACCCCAAAACCTGATTGGGATTAATAACAAAAAATCCATTTGCTAGCCCTCCCCCTCGTCAGAGACGCTGCACCCCCCTCCGCTGCAGCACAGGCGGCCCTCCTTCCTGGCGTTCCGACGCTGAGCATCCCCCCCCCCCCAAATTGTTCGACAACTGCACCCTCCCCCGTGGAAATTTTGAAGACCGGACGCTGACCACCCCCCTCCCCCATTCGTTCGACAGTTGCACCCTCGGACAGTGTAAAAAGAGAAGAAGAGAAGAAGAAGGAGAAGGAGAGAAGAAGAGAAGGAAGGAAAGGGAGAGAAGAAGAGAAGAAGAAGAGGGAAAGAAGAGAAGAAGGAATGGGAGAGGAAATAGAAGAAGAGGGAGAGAAGGAGAAGGAAAGAAGAAGAAGGAGTGGGAGAGAGAAGAGAAGAAGAGGGAGAGAAGGAGAAGGAGAAGGAGAAGGAGAAGGAGAGAGGAAGAAGGAGTGGGAGAGAGAAGAGAAGAAGAGGGAGAGAAGGAGAAGGAGAGAAGAAGGAGTGGGAGAGAGGAGAGAAGGAGAAGGAGAAGGAGAGAGGAAGAAGGAGTGGGAGAGAGAAGGGAAGAAGAGGGAGAAAAGAGAAGAAGAGGGAGAGAAGGAGAAGGAAAGAGGAAGAAGGAGTGGGAGAGAGGGAGAGAAGGAGAAGGAGAAGGAGTGGGAGAGAGGAGAGAAGAAGAGGGAGAGAAGGAGAAGGAGAAGGAGAAGGAGAAGGAGAAGGAGAGAGGAAGAAGGAGTGGGAGAGAGAAGGGAAGAAGAGGGAGAAAAGAGAAGAAGAGGGAGAGAAGGAGAAGGAGTGGGAGAGAGAAGGGAAGAAGAGGGAGAAAAGAGAAGAAGAGGGAGAGAAGGGGAAGGGGAAGGAGAAGGAGAAGGAAAGAAGAAGGAGTGGGAGAGAGAAGAGAATAGGGAGAGAAGGAGAAGGGGAAGGAGAGAGGAAGGAGTGGGAGAGAGAAGGGAAGAAGAGGGAGAGAAAAGAAGAGGGAGAGAAGGAGAAGGAGAAGGAGAGAAGAGGAAGGAGTGGGAGAGAGAAGAGAGGAGGGAGAGAAAAAGGGAAGGAGAGAGAGAAGGGAAAGAGGAGAGGGAGAGAAGAAGAGAAGGAGAGTGAGAAGAAGAAGAGAAGAAGGAGAAGAAGAGAGAAAGGAGTAGAAGAGGAAGAGGAGAGAGAGAAAAGAAGAGGAAAAGGAGAAGAGAGACAGAGAGAGAGAGAGAGAGAGAAAGAAAGAGAGGGAGTGAGGGTTGGTGTGTAGCCTCAGGGAGTTGCGTTCATGAAGCTAGCCTCTTGGCGAAGGACCCCCATCTAACGACCCTTCCTACCCGGGCCTATCGTCCTGAAATCCATCGAGGTTCGGACTCTCCAATCTCCGCAGGGCAAATGGCTCCCAAGAAGAAAGTCACGGGAAGCGTAGGTGCCAAAGCTACCGTTGGTGCCAGTAATGCGGGAGAGGCAAGCCAAGCGATCAACGTGATGAATGCCCCTACGATCACAAATCAAACCCATGCTCTTTAAGCTTTGTAATTAATTACTTTTTACTTCTCATGAAAGAAATGAAGGGGTTAGCCACGTGCATGGAACACGGATGAGCCTTAGGCGCTAGGTTGCATGCGCGAAATGATAGAGTATGGAGTTCGCATGAGTTTATATGCATGAAATGATAGCTTTTACACACATAAAATGATAAGGTTTTTGCATTATTTCAAATAAAATAATAGCTTTTAAACAAGTTCAGTGCATGAATAGTCATTTAGAAACCATGCTTCGCGATCATGACTAAAAGAAACACATGAAATGATAGTTTCCGATGGATAGAAACCTAGACCTTCATGAGATCCGGTGCATTAGGAATAAGTATAATTGCCTGCGAATTGTTTTATCGATTTAACTGTGGACTATCGCAAATGGATGTGCTTCAGCTTAATTGAAGCTGGTGACCTAACCCTAAATGGATTGTTGACCCAAGTTATGCTTGGTTATTTGAAAAGGTTGTAAATCCCTTGAATAAGTGTTTTGATACATCCAAGTTAAATTTTGATTGTGCATGCAATGGGATTGTGATGCCTTGAAGCAAGATATTGTGCATTCAACTATTTGTTAATGTGGTTTTGGATGTTATGCAAGTGGGGTGTGATTGATGATTGCATGGCCAGATCTGAGATGACTGATTGGTATGGAAACAAAAGGGATGTTTTCCCTAGTAATTGTTTTTAAGCTAGATGCTTCAGTTGTGGTTGATTTCCTAAAGGGATAAGTAAGGAAGGATGGTGCTAGCTACCCCCCGCGAACCGCCAAACCCTAACCAAGGGGGTTGTGAATCCATGCCGGGAATGTGGACCGAACCCGCCACGTGAGGTCTCTCCGTGGAAATTACTTGGCGTAGGAGGACGCTTGGGTGCCAGTGGGGGCTCTGACCATAAATCCCAATGCCTCCGGGCCCTACACAAGTGTTCTACGTGACTCGAGAGGCCTTGATACTAGTTACAAGGTGGAATCTTGGAAGGATAAACCTTCAGGTTTTATTGCTAGAAGACGGAAGGATTCTTTTGCGGAGGCATAAAGGAGCACTTAATTCTCTTGTATGGGCAGGAGACACACATTATAAGGAAGTGCTTGATCTTGTTTTATATTGTCTTTGTGTCTGTGGCCTAAATTACATAAAGGAACCTATGAATAATGGGTTAATTAAGGAAGTTGCCTTTATATGTCAAACATAACGTGGTAGGTAATTAGATAACTAAAACAACCCCCGAGGGAAGTGTGGTGGATGGACCAATGGGTCTATCCTATGGAAGGGTGGTCTCAGTTAGCCGAGAGCTTTCCTCAAAGGAAATGTTAACGAGAAATGCTAGGAAAAGTCAGACTTCAGGTCGATCCTAATGGGAACGGCCGGATAAGTTCTATTGCAGGGAAAACTCGAGAGACCCTAGTTGGCAAACCCCATGTCATTCCTTGGGAGTGCCAGGCGGTGTCTTCTAGATATATCTCTCAATGGACTGCTAAGACGTGTCCTGCAATTGGAGAAGCAGGCACATTACAATTGGTATCAGAGCAAAACTTCATAATATTACATGATTGATTAATGTTCGGTTCATAGACATATCCTAAACAGAAATAAACTAAGTGGTATGGCTTGATTGTCAGGCACCTTTGGCACCCACGAATGCTGAGATGCAAGAGAAGAAGTTCCTTCTCAAGCAAATTAAGCCACCCGATTTTGATGGTAAGGGAAGGACTGTTCAAGCTGACGCCGAGATCTAGATTGAGTCCATGGAGGACTATTTTGAGGCAGCAAGAACTGCACTTGCTAACCAAGCCATGCTCGCCAAACTTAAGCTTGCAGGCGAAGCGAGACTTTGGTGAAAATAGTAGTGCAGAGACCAAGCGATCTTGGAGGGGACGGTCACTTGGAATAAGCTTAAGGAAGCTGTGCGAGGGAGGTATCTCCCACCTACCTACCACACACAAAAGATGAATGAATTCTATGACTTGAAGTGGCTAGGATTATCCCTTGAAGCCTATTATTCAAAGTTTGTTTCACTCCTAAAGTATGCACCCCCAATGGATATGACACAACAGATGTCAAAGTTCTGTGCTGGGTTGAATCCACCCCCAAACACTTGATTGGAATCAATGCACCCAACGGACTTGCAAGACGCATTACTCCGAGCGAATCCAATCATCCAAGAACTTAAAACAGGCAACTATGATGAAGATGACTCACAAGATCAAGACAAGAGGTGCCACAAGTGTGGAGAGATAGGGCACATCCATAAGAGATGCCCCAACCGCCGATGTTTCCACTGCGATGGACTAGGACACATCCAGGCAGATTGTCCTGAGTTGGACCCTGAGAATCAAGAATGAGCGGTCAAACGAAGCCGTCTAAACTCTACTTTTGTCTCATATTATGAACCACATGATGATGAAGGCTTGGAGCATGTTGTAACCTTTGAGAATGACTAGATATCCTAGGAAGATCCTTGGAATAAATCCTATTGAATCCTATGAGTTGTGACAAGTTGTTATTTTAAGAATTTGAGTGATCAAAGTAGTGCAGTGAAAGCTTGATGGGCCCTAACCCACAGGCTCTAAGGCCCAGTAATGCTTGTCTCCCCTATGTCTTTTCGAGATGAGGACATCTCGATTCCTCTAAGGGGGAGAGGATGTAACATTCCCCTCCCCCCCCCCCCCCCCCCCCCCGTGTGCCCTCGTGCATCCCCCATAGAAACTCCGCCCCTCTTTTTGATTTTTCAAAAAATTTCTAATTTTTTTCCCTCCCTCTCTCTCCCCTTGCCGTGAGCATGGCAGGGAGAGAGAGAGAGAGGGAGTGAGCTGGAGATGGGGGGCATGCATCCCCAAACGGTAGGAGCGCCATCTCCCCCCCATACCTCCTCCGCTATAAAGCCACCCCCCATGCTACGATGAGGGGAGAGAGCTCTCCCCCCCCTACTGCAGAACAGCCCCCCCATCAGAGACGCTGCACCCCCTCCGTTGCAGCACAGGCGGCCCTCCTCCCTGGCATCCGGACGCTAAGCAACCCCCCCCATTTGTTCGACAGCTGCGCCCTCCCTCGTGGACAGTCTAAAGACCAGACGCTGAGCACCCCCCCCCCAATCGTTCGACAGCTGCACCCTCCCTCATGGACAGTGTGAAAAGAGAAGAAGAGAAGAAGAAGAGGGAAAGAAGAGAAGAAGAAGGAGAAGGAGAGAAGAAGAGAAGGAAGGAGAGGGAGAGAAGAAGAGAAGAAGAAAAGAAGAAAAGAAGAAGAGGGAAAGAAGAGAAGAAGAAGGAGTGGAAGTGGGAGAGGAAATAGAAGAAGAGGTAGAGAAGGAGAAGGAAAGAAGAAGAAGGAGTGGGAGAGAGAAGAGAAGAAGAGGGAGAGAAGGAGAAGGAGAAGGAGAGAGGAAGAAGGAGTGGGAGAGAGAAGAGAAGAAGAGGGAGAGAAGGAGAAGGAGAGAAGAAGGAGTGGGAGAGAGGAGAGAAGGAGAAGGAGAAGGAGAGAGGAAGAAAGAGTGGGAGAGAGAAGGGAAGAAGAGGGAGAAAAGAGAAGAAGAGGGAGAGAAGGAGAAGGAGAGAGGAAGAAGGAGTGGGAGAGAGAAGGGAAGAAGAGGGAGAGGAAATAGAAGAAGAGGGAGAGAAGGAGAAGGAAAGAAGAAGAAGGAGTGGGAGAGAGAAGAGAAGAAGAGGGAGAGAAGGAGAAGGAGAAGGAGAGAGGAAGGAGTGGGAGAGAGAAGAGAAGAAGAGGGAGAAAAGGAGAAGGAGAGAACAAGAAGAAGTGGGAGAGAGAAGAGAAGAAGAGGGAGAGAAGGAGAAGGAGAAGGAGAGAGGAAGAAGGAGTGGGAGAGAGAAGAGAAGAAGAGGGAGAGAAGGAGAAGGAGAGAACAAGAAGAAGTGGGAGAGAGGAGAGAAGAAGAGGGAGAGAAGGAGAAGGAGAAGGAGAGAGGAAAAAGGAGTGGGAGAGAGAAGGGAAGAAGAGGGAGAAAAGAGAAGAAGAGGGAGAGAAGCAGAAGGAAAGAAGAGGGAGTGGGAGAGAGAAGGGAAGAAGAGGGACAAAAGAGAAGAAGAGGGAGAGAAGGAGAAGGAAAGAAGAAGAAGGAGTGGGAGAGAGAAGAGAAGAAGAGGGAGAGAAGGAGAAGGCGAAGGAGAGAGGAAGAAGGAGTGGGAGAGAGAAGGGAAGAAGAGGGAGAGAAGGAGAAGGAAAGAAGAGGGAGTGGGAGAGAGAAGGGAAGAAAAGGGAGTGGGAGAGAGAAGGGAAGAAGAGGGAGAAAAGAAAAGAAGAGGGAGAGAAGAAGGAAAGAAGAAGGAGTGGGAGAGAGAAGAGAAGAAGAGGGAGAGAAGGAGAAGGGAAAGGAGAGAGGAAGGAGTGGGAGAGAGAAGGGAAGAAGAGGGAGAGAAGGAGGAGAGAAGAGGAAGGAGTGGGAGAGAGAAGAGAGGAGGGAGAGAAAAAGGGTAGGAGAGAGAGAAGGGAAAGAGGAGAGGGAGAGAAGAAGAGAAGGAAAGTGAGAAGAAGAAGAGAAGGAGAAGAAGAGAGAAAGGAGTAGAAGAGGAAGAGGAGAGAGATAGAAAAGAAGAGAAAAAGAAGGAGGAGAGAAAGAGAGAGAGAAAGAAAGAGAGGGAGTGAGGGCTGGTGTGTAGCCTTGGGGAGTCACGTTCGTGAAGCTAGCCTCTTGGCGAAGGACCCCCATCTACTACCCGGGCCTACCGTCCTAAAATCCATCGAGGTCCGGACTGTCCAATCTCCGTGGGGCAAATGGCTCCCAAGAAGAAAGTCACGGGAAGCGTAGGTGCCAAAGCTACCATTGGTGCCGGTAATGCGGGAGAGGCAAGCGAAGCGACCAACGTGACGAATGCCCCTACGATCACAAATCAAACCCAGGTTCTTTAAGCTTTGTAATTAATTACGTTTTATTTCTTGTGAAAGAATGAAGGGATTAGCCACATGCATGAAACACGGACGAGCCTTAGGCACTAGGTTACATGCGCAAAATGATAGAGTATGGAGTTCGCATAAGTTTATATGCATGAAATGATAGCTTTTACACACATAAAATGATAAGGTTTTTGCATTATTTCACATAAAATAATAGCTTTTAAACTAGTTCAATGCATGAATAGTCATTTAGAAACCATGCTTTGCGATCATGACTAAAAGAAACACATGAAATGATAGTTTCCAATGGATAGAAACCTAGACCTTCATGAGATCTGGTGCATTAGGAATGAGTATAATTGCTTGCGAATTGTTTTATCGATCTTGCTATGGACTATCGCAAATGGATATGCTTCTAGCTTAATTGAAGCTGGTGACCTAACCCTAAATGGATTGTTGACCCAAGTTATGCTTGGTTGTTTGAAAAGGTTGTAAATCCCTTGAGCAAGTGTTTTGATACATCCAAGTTAAATTCTGATTGTGCATGCAATGGGATTGCGATGCCTTGAAGCAAGAGGTTGTGCATTTAACTATTTGTTAATGTGGTTTTGGATGGTAACCCAAGTGGGGTGTGATTGATGATTGCATGGCCAGGTCTGAGATGACTGATTGCCATGGAAACAAAAGGGATGTTCTCCCTAGTAATTGTTTTTAAGCTAGATGCTTCAACTATGGTTGATTTCCTAAAGGGATAATTAAGGAAGGATGGCACTAGCTACCCCTCGTGAATCGCCAAACCCTAACCAAGGGGGTTGTGAATCCGTGCTGAGAATGTGGACCGAACCCGCCATGTGAGGTCTCTCCGTGGAAATTACTTGGCGTAGGAGGACGCTTGGGTGCCAGTGGGGGCTTTGGCCATAAATCCCAATGCCTCCGGGCCCTACACAAGTGTTCTATGTGACTTGAGATGGGATCTCGATGCCTTGATACTAGTTACAAGGCAGAATCTTGGAAGGATAAACCTTCAGGTTTTATTGCCAGAAGACAGAAGGATTTTTCTGTGGAGGCAGAAAGGAGCACTTAATTCTCCTGTATGGGCAGGAAACACACATTAATCCGAAGATAAGTTAAGGAAGTATTTGATCTTGTTTTATCTTGTCTTTGTGTCTATGGCCTAAATTACGTAAATGAACCTATGATTAATGGGTTAATTAAGGAGGCTACCTTTACATGTCAAACATAACATGGTAGGTAATTAGATAACTAAAACAACCCCCGAGGGAAGCGTGGTGGATGGACCAATGGGTCTATCCTACGGAAGGGTGGCCTCGGTTAGCCGAGAGTTTTCCTCAAAGAAAATGTTAATGAGAAATGTTAGGAAAAGTTGGACTTCAGGTCGATCCTAATGGGAACATCCGGATAAGTTTCGTTGCGGCACAGACTCGAGAGACCCTAGTTGGCAAACCCCGTGTCATTCCTTGGGAGTGCCGGGCTGCGTCTTCTAGATATATCTCTCGATGGACTGCTAAGACGTGTCCAGCGATTGGAGAAGTGAGCACATTACACAAAAAGTGGAATAGAAATCAATTTGAGATGATTCGTTAGTCAAAATAGAGTAAACCCTCACAAAAAAAACAAGGCTATCCCATGAATATCACCTTAAACTATCTTCTAGTCATACCTTAGTTCTCACATTTCATTGAATTTGTTATCGAGGGGGGTAGCTCAGCCTCTCATATTCGTGGAATTGAGTGGCCTCTTAAGAGGAGCAAAATTTGAAGAATATGGCCCTACATTTAGGTGATTCAACCATGCTTTCTAGGTATAAAGGCACAGGCGTACTTGCATCCTGAATATGCACAATCATAGAGTCAGAAATGCTGATAGACAGCCAATACATAACTTTCCTGGCTCTCTCATGCCATGCTTTAAATGCCTGCATTTGCTGTTGGTTGGGAACATCAGGAAGAACTGGTTCTTCTTCATTTCCTGCAACAAATTCCCAATATCCTTTTCCCATGAGGAAATTTGTCATTCTAAACTTCCATGCTTGGAAGTTGTTCTTGTCAAGCTTTTCAGTGACAATCTGTGAAAGAGAATCAGACGCCATTACAGAACACTGCAAAAAACACAGCTTCACCCTCACAAGGGCAAATCTGCAAAACTGGCAAAAGTGGTATTTGACCACACAGTCACTTCCTAGTGACGATTTTGCATCAATAGGCAACAGGGATGATTCTGTAACTCCCAATGTCTCTGCACACAAGCATACGATGCAATCTCTGTGGTAACTTTTCACCGACCTGTAGAACAGTGGTCGCACAGCATAAAACAGGGCCTTTTCCTGAGTGTGTGCAGAAAACTTCCGCCTTCAAAACAGGCCCCGAAATGGCCTCAAATCAAAAAAACAGGCATATACTGCCCTCTTGCTTCACCGCGAAGGGCATCTCAACCTGAGACAATGCACTCTTGCAATTTCCGGCTGTGCTACCTGCAGAGATCTGCTCCCAAAATAGAAAATGAAAGCAACACTGCTCCTCTTACCAGAACACCGTGAGCTTGGCTTGCTTTCTTGAGCTCCTTACCACGAACAAGGCTCTGATACCATGTCAAGATTGTGGGAGAGAAGGAAGGAGTCTCACTTGTAGCTTTCTTGCTTGCACAATGGGGGAATACACACAAGGGTGGAGGCTGAAAAACAGTTTTCCTCTTCTTAGTTGTGGAAGCCAAAAGAACTCTCATACAAAGAAATAGAAGAACCCTATATATGGGTCTCAAACCAAACTCAACTAACTAAGGTGGCATACTAACCAAGCCACGAACTAGAGTAGATAAGGATAGCTATCATGTAGCTATTATTCATGGGCAGTATACCAACCGCATCTGCAACTAACACGTCGGTGACATAAATGCACAACGGTCACCCTGGCATATCACGAGTGGAGCTCGATATCTCAACAAAGACACCATCTAATTACATGGTCAAGGAATTATTCACTACTTCCAGAATGGTGCTCAAGGGTATGACATTGATTAGAGTTCTTATCTCCTTGCCAAAATGGAGCAATACTTTATCAGGGTCACTAGAGGTAATGTGATTAATGTCAGCTATGGTTCTTACTGTATGTTTTTTGACATACTCTGCCCCTACAAAGGAAATTCCACTACAGTTCCCCCTCCTTATATTGAAGATTCTAAACCTATCCTTGAAGATAATGACTTTCCTCCTCCTTTGGTGATTCAAAGGAGATTCTTAAAGCATGTGACTGAAATAATTCCTACTCCAATTCCTCCTGTGTCACTCCCTACTACATCAAGTAGTACCCTTCTTGTATGCCTTACATATACAAATCTATTTAGGGCACACAAAGATGGTAATTTAGACATATTAGTTCCTTCTTTGCATTGCCTAGTGATAGGGAACACAATTCCTTTTTTTATGTGAGGACATTTAGAGTTCCATAGAAATATCAATCTCACTACCTATGTTCAACAGTTGTACTCTTCTTTCTATGATAAGCTATTGCAATCCAAGGAGGAGTTACATAAGGCTAATACTAACCTTGCCTCTGCTTAGGAAACTCTTTGTGATCTTTTCAAACAAATGGAGTCACAAACTAAATTGCTAATAGCCCATAAAGTGGAAATATCCTCTTTGCATGTCCAATTGATTGAAGATAAGGCTCAGGTAGCTACTGTCATTGATGATAAATACAGTTTTTAAAAGAAAATCCAAGAGCTTAAAGTTTTAATTGCTACCTAGACACTAGAGTACAATCAACAAACTACACAAGTAAGTATCCAAATACCAAGATTGAGGAGTTAAAAGAAGAGTTATCTTAGTCACACTCCATTCATCCAAGTCCTAATGTACCAATACCTTCCTTATCAACTATGGATTTCGCTGCTCTAGAGCGTAATGCAACCTTGTGTCCCTTATTCCAAGCTAAAGTGGAAAGGTTTCAATCTAGAATGGACCTTTTGTGTCTTATTTTGAACAATTTATGGAATACAAGCCTACAATCTAATTCTATCAATGCCTTTCCTTGTTTATTATCAATAGATGGCCCAAATATTTAACTCTTATCTAACCATATGTCAATCAACTCCCCGTGTTATTTCTCCTCTTCTTTTTCAACAACAAGGTACTCCCCAAACTCCTATTTTTACTCATTGCCCATTCATTGTGGATCATGTTTTCTCCCCTGCTCCTCCTTGTCCTCCACCATCTATCACACTCCTTTCTACTTTTCCAGCATATTTCTTAACTCCTTTCTTATCCAACTCAGTTCAATTACATGAGTCTACATCTTAAACCCTTTCTTCTTTTTACAATTTTTCCTATCCATCACTTCATCCATTGAACTTTTTCCTCTTTCTCCATCCACATCCTTTGTTTCTAGTTCCCCTTAGTTGGTTAATAACCACTTTGGTTTGGCTTTGTAGATACCCAAACGCAAAGAGTGGACTCAAATTGATTCATTGATAGGATCTCAGATTAATTAGCTTGTGATTCCAGGGGATTGGTAGCTTCCTATTTAAACTTATCAAAATTATTTACGGTTATCCAGATTTATCATCAATCTATTGATCCTTCAATTAGATTAATTGGTCATTTTACATGGTACTTAGTGTACATGCATCATCATTCTCATAGTGATCAGAAGCTAGTACCAAAGTTGTGCATTAATGTCAATGTGGATATTGACTCCCATCAATTGGATATCTTATATTTCCATGCTCTTTGTCTTCCAAGCAGATATCTTGTCCTTGTGGAGAGGATGTGTTGGTTGCAATTCTTTCAAAATCCTTTCAAGATATTTGTGAATAAATCCCTTTCCATGGATAGGCTCCAAAATCATCAGGTCTTTAAAAGAGAACATCTTCATTGATGGTCTCTTTCTAGATGTAATTAGTGGTTGAGCTTTAATGGAATCTCTTTTCATTCTTCCTTATTGGGGCATCATTCATATTTCTATGTGCTATGCATTTGTGTGTGGGTGTGTTTGATTTGTGTTCTTATAGAGAAATGGATCAAGAAAGCTGAAAAGATTTGGAGATGCTAATTTATTGATATAGCTCAAGTTTTGAAGACTTGTGAAGGAATTGAAGAACCTTTTATATCCTTTACTAGTTTGTTTAGTTGTATGTTGCCACTATATGAAGAAAAGTGCCAAGACCCATGGATTGCTTATTACTTCAAGCATTTCAAGCCAAGAGCTATGGCTATCTCTCACATAGTTGTGCACATTTCTCCACACACAAATGTAGTGAAATTACCTTTAAATTTGATCAAGTTGTCTCCTCCCACAAATCCATCGGTAGCTCCATGATCCAAGATGCGCTCTCAAGAAGCTCCATCTCCAAGATCAAAGCTTCCACCTCCATAGCCATGTGTGCAAGGAAGGAGAAGAGACATTCAATCTAGTTGCTAGGATGGCAATTCGATTAGTAGGTATAAGGCTAGACTAGTTGCAAAATGCTATGCTCAAACATATGGTAAGATTATGAAGAGACATTCAATCTAGTTGCTAGGATGGCAATTGTTAGATGCGTGATTTCTTACAGTAGTCAAAGGTTGGAGTTTGCAGCAAATGGATGTCAAGAATAACTTCTTGCATGGTGAATTGCAAGAAGGCAAAGAGGTGTATATGGAGCAGTCACCAACAGCTATGAGGGTTTAGAGCATCCCATATATTGAGGGTTGATATATGAGCATATTTTAACTAATTTTTGTTGAATTTTTGGGTGTTTTTTGTACAATTTCAATGATGATTGACTATTTTGGAAGTGTTTGAGAGAGTTTTGGATAAGATTGAATAGATTTGAGAAGCTCATGATACTTTTCAATGGAAATATGATGTGCTGAAAAGTTTTGTTGAGTGCCTAATAGGTTCTGATTACTTTTATTTAGCTTATTTTGTAGATCCACTTAATAGCCAATACCTTTCTTGTCCTTAGGAAATGGTACTAGGTCCCAAGTCATATTGGCTCCTAATGTAGCCATCTCCTCATCCATTGCTACATCCCAATGAGCATGACCAATCCTATTCTCAAAACAAGTGGGCTCAACATCTTCAACCATCTTTACCATATAAGCATAATGGTGAGCTACATAACCTTCAAAACCAAATCTTTTAATAAGGTACCTGACCCTAATAGACCTACATACTAGTGGATCACTCAGTGGAGCCTTTACATGACCATGTGCTCTACGTACACCTAGTGTCCTGACTAAAGGAATACCAAGCTCATCATCCAAACTCTCTAAACCAATGGAATCTCCATCAAAACCCAAATGACTAATAGATGCATCATTACCATCTAATACTTTCTTGTTGCCTTTGTCTTTACTTGCAATACTAGTAGATGCACCTGAAGATGTAGGAATGCTTCTTAGTCTCTTGGACCAGACCAAGAGAATTGTAGATGTAGTACCAAATGATGTTTCTAGTGGTCCACTAAGGCTTTGTGATTATTGCTTTTCTTTTTACACATAAATATCATGATCATCATTATTATCCAATGCATCACTAGTAGATGTATATCAACTCCTTATCTCTTTAAAATAATATCCCTGCTCATGTTGAACTTGTTGGGGGTAAAGGTGCATGTGCCTAGCCACCCCTGTATTAGTTACACTAACAATACCCACACACTTGTACATTGTAGGTGGCAGGCACCGCTTTGTGTACTAGTACTAGTTATACATGACAGTACTTGTACATTTATATATTATAGGTGGTGGGAACCCATCATTGTCACTTCATTCTTATTCTTTTAGTGACATTTGAATAAGGAAAGGCCAGTCACACATTATGACTATTGGAGTTCCCATCTCTCTCTCTCTCTCTCTCTCTCTCTCTCTCTCTCTCTCTCTCTCTCTCTCTCTCTCTCTCTCTCTCTCTCTCTCTCTCTCTCTCTCTCTCTCTCTCTCTCTCTCTCTCTCTCTCTCTCTCTCTCTCTCTCTCTCTTGCTATTGCTCCTTCCACCATATCTCTTGCTTCCACTCGCATGCTTTCACTTTGAGCTCACTCCCTTCAACTAATTTTAGAGCCATCTTCCCTAAGAGCTTGAGCTCAGTTTGCATTCAAATACCTACATCAGTTCACGGTCATGGGCTCAATATTCAAGGTATGCATTAATCTCCCATTTCTCTAGGGCTTATTTATGCTTCTTCAAGGCATCATTGGGCTTTCCTTAAGCCATTTCCTTAAGCCCTTTCCTTAAGCCCACTTCAATGAGCATTTATCTCAACAAAACCAACAGCCACACTAGTCCAAGCCAGTGTGATATCTGTCTAGTTGTCTAGCCCACCTTCCTTATCGATTTGATGTCTCTCCTACCTCTTGTGTGGTCCTTGACACCCCCCAAAACTTTGCCAACCTCTTAGACACTTATTAGCATTGCAACTTCTTTTTTTTACATTCAAGTCCACATACTAATCCATTTGGTGGATGAGATAGAGATTGCAGGTGTTGTTTGCGCTCATTGGATGTTTTGGGTAGAGAGGTTCATGGGAGTCGTGAAGGGGCTTGTTCGCCAAAGAGCTCGTCCAAAGGGCTTAATGTCGGAGGGATGGTTGATCGGAGAATGCATGTACTACCTTGCCGAGTACCTTGAGCATGTTGATGAGGATGCTCCTCATAGATGGAAAGTGGATGAGCCCACTACACTATCAGATGAGGTATTATGTGGTAAAGGTGTTCCTTTCAAGGTCTCATACGAGGAACATACGAACTTGTCCACATTTGTTATTCACAACTCATAGTGTATGGAAAAATTTGTTGAAGAGTACCATGAAGTAGTTTGCAATGCACAAAGAAGACGAGAAGGTTGAAAATCTAACAAGACAAAACCTCGCTCAATTCTTTCATGGTTATCCCACCATATTAGAGATGGAATCATGGAAGGGGAAGACATCAGTGATGAGCAAAGATAGATTGGATTTGGTTGTGATAGAGAGGTAACATTTATTTCTTTCATGTACCTATATTGAGTTCTATGTAATATTAGTGATGTAACTTAAAGTTTACATATTTCATTCTTGCACTTAAGGTACAAGACTATAGCAATATGTGGGCATATGGTCAACATCTTTGAGTCAACAGAATTGATCGACTACATCAGACCCAAGATTCTTGCATTATCTCTTCTTTTAGCCAATAATCACGTGCAAGTGCATGAGACACAAATCTTATTAAAGAGGAGCTCGGCTATGTGGCAGCCATAGTCGGTATTTATGAGCTTGGCTACCATATTTGCAAGAGGGTAATTTCTGACAACAATAGTACGTTGACAATCTTTGCTTTAGACTTCCTTCTAAAATATTGCAAATCTTGTATGTTAACAAGTTGTGTTGAAGGTTGATTGGTTCCACGCTGAGTACAAAGGGGCTAGAGCCACAATGAGATAAGAGCCCTCTGGGTTTGGTCAGTTGACTCTTCAAAGCCATTATGGACAACACGGGAACCATACATATTACCAGTGCACTGTGGAAAGATTTCTTCTATGCTGCCCCAGATTCTTATAGTCCATGGAGGCGAGTTGTGCCTATCAATCCTCGAGGATGACAGATGTTTGACACCACCTGTGTGTTGAGATATCGAGCTCCACTCATGATATGCCAGGGTGACCGTTGTGTATTTATGTCACCGACATGTCACTCAGATGCGGTTGGTACACCGCTCATGAATAATAGCTAGATGACAGCTATCCTTATCTACTCTAGTTCGTGGCTCAGTTAGTATGCCACCTTAGTTAGTTGAGTTTGGTTTGAGACCCATATATAGGGTTCTTCTATTTCTTTGTACTAGAGTTCTTTTTGGCTTACACAACTAAGAAGAGGAAAACTATTTTCAGCCTCCATCTCTGTGTGTGTTCCCCCATTGTGCAAGCAAGAAAGCTTCAAGTGAGACACCTTCCTTCTCTCCCAC
Source organism: Lygodium microphyllum (assembly GCF_053477565.2). Lineage (NCBI taxonomy): Eukaryota > Viridiplantae > Streptophyta > Polypodiopsida > Schizaeales > Lygodiaceae > Lygodium > Lygodium microphyllum. The sequence goes on from NC_141161.1 coordinate 60,744,561, forward strand.
AATCTTGACATGGTATCAGAGCCTTGTTCGTGGTAAGGAGATCAAGAAAGCAAGCCAAGCTCGCGGTGTTCTGGTAAGAGGAGCAGTGTTGCTTTCATTTTCTGTTTTGGGAGCAGATCTCTACAAGCAACACAGCCAAAAATTGCAGGAGTGCATTGTCTCAGGTTGAGACGCCCTTCGCGGTGAAGCAAGACCCTATTTTTTTGATTTGAGGCCATTTTGGGGCCTGTTTTGGAGGCGGAAGTTTTCTGCACGCACTCAGGAAAAAGCCCTATTTTATGCTGTGCGACCACTGTTCTACAGGTCGGTGAAAAGTTACCACAGATATTGCATCATATGCTCGTGTGCAGAGACATTGGGAGTTACAGAATCATCCTTGGTTCCTGTATATGCAAAATCGTCACTAGGAAGTGATTGTGTGGTCAAATACCACTTTTGCCAGTTTTGCAGATTTGCCGTATTCTTTGCAGTGACAGAATTTTTTGCAGTGTTCTGTAATGGCGTCTGATTCTCTTTCATAGATTGTCACTGAAAAGCTTGACAAGAACAACTTCCAAGCATGGAAGTTTAGAATGACGAATTTCCTTATGGGAAAAGGATATTGGGAATTTGTTGCAGGAAATGAAGAAGAACCAGTTCTTCCTGATGTTCCCAATCAACAGCAAATGCAGGCATTTAAAGCATGGCATGAGAGAGCCAGGAAAGTTATGTACTGGCTGTCTATTAGCATTTCAGACTCTATGATTGTGCATATTCAAGATGCAAGTACGCCAAAGGAGGCATGGGATACTTTGTCAAAAATGTATAGCACAAATACGCAAGCCAGGAAAATGCAGCTCAAGCAAGAGTTGCACAATGTGCAAAGAGAAAATATGAGCATCAACGACTACCACATGAAGGTGAAGAAGATTGCAGATGCACTTGCTTCCATTGGGTCGCTAGTGGAAGATGATAATTTAGTTTCTATGACCTTGAATGGTCTAGGAAAGGATTATGCACAGTTTCGAACATCCATTTCCGTCCGTGAAAGATTTCCTGATTTTGAGGAGTTGATTGCTCTTCTAATTTCTGAGGAGCAGAGAAATGGTGGTGCATCTTCTTCAGGAGGAACTTCAAAAGAAGCTGTCTTCTACTCAAATGCTAGAAGAGGTAGAGGCAGAGGTAGAGGAGTCCGATTTGGAGGCCGTGGTAGAAATCAGAATATGTAGCAAACTCAAGAAAACCAGTCCTATGGAGGAGGACGTGGTAACTCTAGAGGCAGGGGGAGCCCAAGAGGTCGTGGTGGATGGCAAAGAGGCCAAAATGCAAACAGCACTGTTGAATGCTACTACTGTGGTAAAATGGGTCATATGGCTAAAGACTGCTATAAAAAGCAGAATGACATCATGAATGGGAAATTGCAACAAGGGAATTATGCATCTTCTAGTAGACAGGGTGATGACAGAAATGAGCATTTGTTTATGGTAGATGCACAAAATTCACAGCAGCAGTCACAAAATATTAGTGGACATGAAGCGTCCTCTAGCAGTGCTTCACATTCTTCGCCATGGACAAGCAGATTGAGATCAGGAGAATCTTCTCAAAGCAATGCAAATAGTGGTATGCAGGTATCATGAAAAGGAAAAGAGAAGGTTGATCAGCCCATGTTTGATGTGAATGCAGGTCACTCTTATGTGGATGGTGAATCCAGTGGCTCAGAACAGAGCATTGATGATGAGTTGGGTATTCCTTCTATTGTTACACCTGGAGTAAGGAAGACCAGGGATGTTTTGAGAGCACCTGGGAGTGAACCTATTTTGCACAGGTCTACGAGAGCTAGGTATCCTGTGGATAGGCTGAAATATGATGGATTTACAGCCATTCACTATGCATATATGGTCAAAGTGATACAGGAACCAGAACCCACTTCTTTTGAGCAAGCCATGGGAAAAGAAAAATGGGAGAAAGCCATGGATGAAGAAATTGATGCCTTGGAAGCAAATGCTACATGGGAATTGGTACCTTTGCCTAAAGGTAAAAATGCAATTGGCTGTAAGTGGGTTTATAAGGTGAAGCACAATGCAGATGGTTCTGTGAACAGATACAAGGCAAGATTAGTAGTCAAGGGGTATGCACAAACATATGGCATTGACTATGAAGAAACATTCAGTCCACTTGCAAGGATGGCAACCGTAAAAGCAGTCATTGCTATGGCTGCATCAAAGGGATGGTCTTTACATCAGATGGATGTAAAGAATGCCTTCTTGCATGGTGATTTGCAAGAAGAGGTCTATATGGAGCAGCCACCAGGTTATGTGCATGTTGTTCATCCTGAGTTTGTTTGCAGGTTGAAGAAAGCATTGTATGGCTTAAAGCAAGCACCTAGAGCATGGTCTGACAAGATAGGACAGTATCTTGTCACTATTGGCTTTCAGATTTCCAAGGTAGATTTCTCACTTTATGAGAGAAAAATAGAGAAAGGTATTATGCTACTTGTCATTTATGTTGATGATTTGATTATGACAGGTGACAGTGATGAAGATATCCTTCATGTGAAAATGCTATTGAAGCAGAAGTTTGAGATGAAGGATTTGGGAGAGCTGCGTTATTTCTTGGGCATTGAGGTGATTAGATCACCAAGTGGGATACAGCTCTTGCAGAGGCAGTATGGATTGGACATGCTGTCCAAATATGGGATGATAGGCTGTAAGCCTATTTCAGTTCCTTTGGAGCAGAATGTGAAGCTGAGTGCACAAGCAGATGAGCTTCTAGAAGACCCTACTATGTACAGATGCATAGTAGGAAGCTTGATTTATATGACTATTACCAGGCCAGATTTGAGCTATGTTGTTGAATTGGTAAGTCAGTTTATGCAGGCTCCAAGAAAACCGCATTTGGATGCGGCTAGACGCATACTTAGGTATGTGAAGTCCACATTGCAGTATGGACTATTTTATGAGACTGGGGTTCAGATATAGTTGCATGGATACACTGATGCTGATTGGGCTGGTGGCATTTCTGATAGACGATCTACCAATGGATATGTGTTCTCTTTTGGAGTGCTGCAATCACTTGGAGCAGCAAGAAACAGCCTACAGTTGCCTTGTCGAGCACAGAGGCTGAGTACAGGGGTGCAGCAATGGCTGCATGTGAGGTAGCTTGGTTGCATAAGCTACTTTATGATATGCATCAATCTACAGATGGGCCAGTTGTCATTTATTGTGACAACATGAGCAGTATACACTTAGCAAATAACCCAGTCTATCATGCTAGAACAAAGCACATTGAGGTGCATTATCACTATGTGCGAGAGATGGTTTTACTAGGTCTTATTGATCTAGTTTATGTCAGCACAGAGGATCAGGTAGCTGATATATTCACGAAGGCATTGGGCGCAGAGAAGTTGCGCAAGTTCAGAGACCTGCTTGGTGTGCAGGAATTGGGATTGAGCTCGAGGGGGAGCGTTGAGATATCGAGCTCCACTCATGATATGCCAGGGTGACCATTGTGTATTTATGTCACCGACGTGTCAGTCAGATGCGGTTGGTACACCGCTCATGAATAATAGCTAGATGACAGCTATCCTTATCTACTCTAGTTCGTGGCTCAGTTAGTATGCCACCTTAGTTAGTTGAGTTTGGTTTGAGACCCATATAAAGGGTTCTTCTATTTCTTTGTACTAGATTCTTTTTGGCTTACACAACTAAGAAGAGGAAAACTATTTTCAGCCTCCATCTCTGTGTGTATTCCCCCATTGTGCAAGCAAGAAAGCTTCAAGTGAGACACCTTCCTTCTCTCCCACAATCTTGACACTGTGGGGAGGCGGACCAAGAAAGTCTACAAGAGGATGACTCAACTTCCCATTCAGTCACGACATTAGCACAAGAACAACACCAGGAAGAGGAAGTGAGCGACAATGATGCTACAAATGATGAGACAAAGGATCTTGCCTTGGAGTTGGACTTTGAGACTCATGTAGACCCTAAACCCTCGATAGCTTCACTGCCCACTCTCGCTCTTGATGTATAACTCACAAATGAGGAGCTTCAAGAGACAATGCAAGACAATGAAGAGATTGACTTGATCATTAATCTCTTTCCAAACCATGCTTCAGTCTCATAAAAGCCAAGGTATTATATCAAGTGTTTTGTCTTGATCATTCCGACCACTTTCTTAGTAATTGCACAGAAATCAAATTGGTATCAACGGACCCTATTGATAAGACCTAGCACATTTTTCCATTGATCATATTCATTCATTGATTGCTCTCTTCCAATCTTACTAACAATGGGTGGGTTGGGTGGGGAGTCTTGTGGATGATAGTCATCTATGGATAGAGTTGGGGTTTGATTCTCCATAGACTTGATCTTGTTTGTTTGAACAAGTTTTGAAGATGCATCAGTACCCTAGCACCAAGGCAGGATGTCCCAGCCTCTCTCTCTTGCTGCCTGACATATTTTCTCATAACATTTCATTTCATCTCTCTCTCTCTCTCTCTCTCTCTCTCTCTCTCTCTCTCTCTCTCTCTCTCTCTCTCTCTCTCTCTCTCTCTCTCTCATTGGAGATACTAACCGTGCACTATCTCGTCGATATCTCAACAGTCAAACCATGTCATGTAGCACCCTCTTATGGCTGCATCTGGTACTGAGATGTAATGTCCCCATTACTTAGTTTATTTTAATGTGCATATACATTCCAAAGAAATTTAATTTATGTTGCACATTTATGAAACTGACTCTCATTATGAAGATAAATATTATTATTAATGAGGTATTATATACAATTCATGGAAGAAAGACTTGGGAGATCCTCTCGATACTAGCTTATTAAAACTATGTTTGTAATATAGAACAACAAAAAGAACTAGCCTAATGGATAGTCACTTGGAAATTAAGTGCACTTGGGTGATGACACTGTTGAGATGGGTGACCTCCTAGGACGATTTTCCTACAAGCTAGCCGACAGTGCCAACGAAGCCTTTGTAGCTCATTGCTAAGTATGCCAAGGCTAAGATGCCAAGGTCTATGCCTTGGTTGCCGCCTTAGTCACTGCCTTAGAGTGAGGCAGCTTGACGATGCACCATGTAGTGCTCGCCCATAGATTCGTAAAATTTTATCTTCGCGCTAAAAAAATGGAGCTCCATATCTGACTTCATCAATGATGTCATTAAACATGATTAAAGAAAGTGTTCTCTCTTTGTCACATCGATGATGTCATTGAAAAAATTCTAAAAAAGCAAGCGTCCTCTCTTTTACCCCCTTGCAAAACTATAAATTGAGGGCATGGGGATGACCATGAAGGGAGGAACAAGAGCAATATTGACAAGGATGAGATGCTGATCGAGAAGGAGGAGACTCTATTCCATGAGACAAACAGACATCATTCCATTAAACCCAAGGAATGGGATACGTTAAAGGTCTCTCATCCTCTTCTACTCTAATCCGAGAAGAGAAGACACTGAAGAACTTTATCCTATTCTATCAATCCAATTAGAAGTCATACCTCTACTCTTGTCCCTATTCCATCTACTAGAGAGAGAGAAGTATTGCTCTCCACCACGAGGTAAAAAGAACCATTTGTGAGGCCTACATAATTGAATCCCGCAATAACCATCATAATCATCGAGAGTCTTACACCCTTGCCAACCAGTATTACTGCCATGTTCTTCTTCTTCTAAGAATCATATTTCTGTCATGGAATTCAAAAGCAAAAATTGCGAATGATCCTACTAACATGGAAGCAACAATTGGAGTTGCAAGCATGGGAGTCACTAATAGAGTCACAAGCGTGGATAACAACGCTTTACCAATCGCGATACCACAGGTTTTAAACAAAAAATCCATCCAAATTCAATAGAAATAAGATAAGTCTCTTGAGAAATACTGGGACCTTAGAGTATTCACTTGGTAAATTATTAGAACATCTTATAGGCTAGAAATTGTCAGAGGAACTATGAAAACCTAGAACTCAAGAGAAATCATGAGGAATTTTAATATTAACCTTGTAGAAAAGAAGACTAGTGAATTCAAGACGAATTTACTAAGAACGAAACCCTGAAGAAACCAACCAATGATATAGTTTAATCTAGAAGCTTTGATAGAAGATTTTAAAAAAGAAACCGGAAATAACTCTAAGTTAAAGAAATTGACTTAAGGCTAAGAAACTTGATTACAAGAATAAACCTTAAATTGGGAAGTTAGAGACCCCAAAATCTAGATACCCTTAGTTAAATTCCAAGGGGAAGAGTTGATTATGTGAAATTCAAGTATTGATTGCCACTAGATTAATCATCACTTGAAATTTGCATGATTGATTGAAGTCATAACTCCTTGAAAACATCAATCTTGTTTGTGATTTTCTAGATTAGATCCCGATTGAATTAAGTATTGGAACAGATAAAATTTGAGGAGCCCTATACTTCCCCAATGATAGGTGCTGAATTCCCATAGTAAGAGGGGATATTTTTATTGCCACGGAAGCATGGACCGGCTTCGATGGCGAGAGGTCTCCTAGCAGGAATCATATTAAGCAGGAGGTGGTTAAGGTGCCAGGGGGGCTCTGGCTAGTAAATCCTTTACACACTTAGAAACTACTTGGTCCCCTATATGACCCAAGTTCTACTTGGAACACCTAAAAACACTAGTTGTAGGTGGATTTGATCTTGGTGACGTGCAGATGCACCGGATGAGGCAACACGTGAAATTATAAATTTTCTCCTATATGGGTGGGAGAACACACATTATGGAACATAATCAATGAATTTGTTTTATTTTGGTGTATGTCCATGAGTAAATTACGCAAACGAATAAAAGTGCATAAAAGGATTATTTCTAATTAATGAAGCTATTTTTATATGTTTCACGTAATGTGGTAGGTAATTAGATAACTAAGAACTTCCATAGAGGGAAGTGGGTGGATGGATTCCCGACGAATCCAATCCTATGGCGGGGTGGTCTCTATTAGCTGAAAGGTCTCCCCAAAAACAAACACGAGGAAGAAACTCTAGGAAGGGCCAATTAACAGAGAGGCGAGTTATCTAACCGTGTCTCAACCTTCTACGAGTCACAACCCCATCACACCCAGTGGTTGGGTAGTGTCTAGAAGGGGAGTCCTAGTAGCATTGACAAGTTAGAATTTGGCCCCTAAACTTATTATATAAAATATTAAACACTTTATTCCCTATATAAGAGGTGATCGACACTTGTATGCTCCTCTTACACCTTGTCCTACATGTGGCTCTTGAGAAGAGCCCTCATCAAGAGGGCAAACTGCTCCCAAAATCATCTAGAGGTGAACTATCGTCGCCTCTAGCTCCGCGTCAGGGAGGCACTCATAATTTGGCCAATCCTCTGCTATCTGCTCTCTAGGGAGGCCACTCGCCTACAAGATAGTCCTCAAAGTAATCAACAAACCATTCTTGGAAGAAGCCATATATGTAGACGACCTATTTTCAAAAACAAAAAAAGAGTAACATGTCAATATAAGCAAAAAAAAAAAGTAACATGTCATGTCATGTGTGTGTGTGTGTGTGCGTGTGTGTGTGTGTGTGTGTATGTGTGTGTGTGTGTGTGTGTGTGTGTGTGTGTGTGTGTGTGTGTGTGTGTGTGTGTGTGTGTGTGTGTGTGTGTGTGTGTGTGTGTGTGTGTGTGTGTGTGTGTGTGTTTCTGCACAAGGGGACAACCGCTGTCTTGTAAGGTTAGGTCCCTACACAAGGAGACAAATACTATCCTGGAAGCTACAAATGTATTGACAGTAGTTTAGGGGTCTCCGTAGGGTCAATGTGGGGCTATGTAAGGTACAAATCAAGCACATTGAGTGGATGCGTTGGACTACGAGATAGCAGAGACTACTGATGATAAAGAAACCAGTGGACATGAGACCAAACTTGACACAACCAATTGGGCTAACCATAGGAGTCATTGCATCAAAAGGGCACTACAAGATACCCATTAAGGACGAAAAGTTCTACTGCAGACAAAATAGAAGGAGAGCCTATGAAAATGCCACTCCCACAAGCAAGCGATGGACAAAGATGTAATGAGGCTGATTGCAAAAAATGGTTTGGATGACATGAAAGCCCTCATAAGAGCTAAGATTGCAGCAATATGTATGCCAATGATTGACAAGGTATCAAGTGACATGAATGTAATGCATGAAACATGGGGAAAGGAATCAAATGCTAAAATGGATGCAAACCTGAAAGCATGCATGAGGGTGTGTGGCAACATGCAACAAAAAGTCATGAATGACATGGATACAAAGCAAAAAGATATGTATGAAAAATTGCAAGAGACATTTAGGAAATAACTAAGTGTTGCTGTAGAAAAAAATGGAAAATCTACAAAATATAAAGAAATCAAGGCTCACTTGCAAATGGATATGATAGATAACTTGAACATGGCAAGGAAACTTGGAAAGTAGATACGGATGCATTGAAAGTTGATACAAATGCAGCATAGCAACCAAGGACATGGAGATTATTGAACTCAAAAGTCAGTTAGAGTCATGTAAGAATGAATTAGGGACATACAAGTCAATGATGGATGCACAAACAACAATGCCAAACACACCAGAATTAAAGAAAGAGGTGGAAAGTTTAAAAAAAACATGTACACATGGGTGAATGTGGTAGAGGGAGCTCAAAAGAAAGTAGAAAATGTTCAGCAAATAGTGAATGAAAATGCACAAATGGATTGAGGTAGTCAAAAGAAACAAAGGGATGCCTCAGAACAAAGTAGAAATGATGCCTCCCCGTAGACTAGGAGGAACCAAGAGGTCAGGTGGGGTGGCTATTCTTTATCGTGAGAGTCTCCAAGCATGATTCACATGGTGTCACGAGATGTGCATGCTAGATATATGTGGGTAAGGTTGAGGATAGTGCAACCGAGGGACCTATATGTTGTAGTACATTACTTTCGTAAAGTAGGATTTCCAAAACTCGATGCTAGAATGCTGTTAGGAGACCTTGACCACTATGGACTCAAGTTTTAGGTCGATCCAAAGGGGTTCGGTCGCAAACATTCCATTGCGAGGCGTACTCGAGAAACCCTAGGTGACAAACCCCGTGACATTCCATGGGAGTGCTGGGCGGCATCGCTTAGACTCATCTCTCGATGGACCGCTAAAAACGTGCTTGGATAGCCAATAGGTGGGCACATACAGTTGGTATCAGATCGGACCTACCACTAAAAACAATTAGGGAGAGAAATCGGAAAGAGTGAGGTGATATGTTCATTAGTAAATGTTTTTCTTTTATACTCACTTGTGGATTGATTCCGTTTCCAGACTTACGAGGCATGGAATAGGTTCCTCATATTTCAGATCATGTTCATGATAGCTATGAAATCTTCAAGCTATTGCAGATGATCTGACATGATGGGGATCCTAGATCGGCTTTACAACCCCAGATCGGCTCTACAATCCCTCACCGCTGTATGTGGAAAGGCATTGGACTAGGAGCGCAAGTTACTCCTACATAGACGCCAACCGACTCACTTATCTTCCAAACAATTTGAAGAGGTTAAAGTGGTTGGAAGACTTAAAGATTATGAAGTTATTCATCTTCCATGAGGCTCGTGTGAACTCGACCCTACACATTGGACGCCAGCAAGTAGATCAGAACCGCTACATCTATGATGAGGTGGTTAAAATTTTACCAACAAACAGAATTAAAATAATGGGGTGACACAAACGTCATGGCTATCAGAAACAGGGATTTCCTGAACTTCCCATGATTTATCATTTCGTAAGAATCCATTCCCCAAATCCATACTACTATTCTGTCCCTGTAGCTAAATCCAATAGAGAGTTATTAACCTGGCGCTAATGTAACTCCTAAAAAGGAAAAAAATCATCTCAGCCAAACCCTATCCACTCCCGAATAATTGTACTTGAGACTTACGTTTCACTATCGTTAAATAAGAATTTTATGTTCATCTGAATGGTTGCAATGGAAAAATATGTACACTTTGATTTAAGTTATATAGGGGTGTGTAAATGTAAACCTAACACGGGAAAGTTTAAATGGTAATTAGATACACCCCCAAGCGCAGATCCAGAACTCTGTTACCACACTGAGCTCAGCAGAAGTACAAGAGAAGAAGTTTCTTCTCAAACAAATTAAGCCACCAGAATTTGATGGAAAGGGGAAGAATGTTGAAGCTGATGCTGAAATATGGATTGAATCTATGGAAGACTATTTTAGTGCAGCGGGAACAGCACATGTAAATCAAGCCATGATTCCTAAGCTCAAGCTCACCGGCGAGGCTAGGCTGTGGTGGAAGCAATGGTGCAAAGACCAAGCAGTCAGTGAAAGCACAATAACTTGGGAAAAACTAAAGGAAGCAGTGCAGGGGAGATATATGCCACCTGCATATAGAACTCATAAAATGAATGAGTTTTTTAAGTTGAGGCAGTTGGGCATGTCTCTAGAAGCATACTACTCGAAATTTGTTTCTTTGCTAAAATACGCCCCGACAATGAGCATCCCCCAATAGGTCTCAAAGTTTTGTGATGGACTGAATCCGCCGATAAACACTCGGTTGGAATCAATGCATCCCTCGGACTTGCAAGATGCATTGATAAGAGCAGGACCTATTGCCCAAGAAGTCTAGCCAAAGTCCAAACCTTGGGCTTACAGAGACCAAAATCCAGGGATGTCGAGAGCTCAAATTAAAAGGGCGCAAGGACAGGGTCAAGGTCAATGAAAGAAGCTAAGAGTAAATGCAATCAATGACTTTGTCCCCACTCAAAGAAGTGAACAAGGCCTGCATTGTTTTCACTGCAATGAACCCAAGCATTTCAAAAGGGAATGTCCCAAACTTGGCGGGGACCACCATCAGGGGAAATTTGGAGGCCAAGCCAGGGCTATCCATGACCATGGTCGTGCAACATTTGGAAGGGAAAAAACTTCCAATATTACCATTAAAGGATTAAATGAAGAAGAAGATCCGTGCATGGAAGTCGAGATTGAGAGGGAAACCGTTCATGCCGCCCTCCATAAGAAGGTGCCAAACCGCCAATTCTCGGTGATTCAAACACCATCAGACTACCAAGGTAAGGATTTCAAAACCCTGATTGACTATGGGAGCACTCATTCTTTCATCGCACTGACGTGTGCAAGAAGGTTAGGGATAGCCACTATGCTGCACCCACTTTGCTTATCGAACTAGCGAATGGGCGAGAAGTCACTTACACTAGACAAACTGCAAAGGTGGAATTCCTACTCGAAAACGAGCCCACAACTATTAGGTTTAGAGTAATGAATCTAGGTGTCCATGAATGTCTACTCAAGATGGATTGGCTAATCCCCAATGATGCTCACATTCATTGTGGAAAGGGACAAGTCTCCTTTCAGAATCCTAAGGGTGAGCTAGTTACAACACAAGGTGAAGCAGGCAAACCAAAGATCCAGCTAGCTAAGGCAATGCGAATAGTTCAAGGAATAAGGAAGGGGTTACTTGTCTACCTGATCAAGCTAAACGAACCCAGTCAAGAAGAAGACACTAATGAAGAACCATCATGGTGGCTAAAAGAGTATGTGAATGTGTTCCCAGAGGAACTAACTGAATTAGCACCACACCTAGGGAAGTGGATCATGAGATTAAACTACTCCCAGGAGCTACTCCAATTGCGAAAATGACCTACAAGATATCCATTCCTGAGCCCATTGAGTTAAAGGAACAACTCAAAGACCAAGGGTACATACGCCCTAGCAGTTCTCCTTGGGGAGCTCTAGTCTTGTTCCAAAAGAAGAAGGATGGTACACTTCATCTCTGTATTGATTATAGAGGCCTGAACAAAGTAACCATAAAAAATAAATACCCCATTCCAAGGATAGATGAGTTACTTGATCAACTACAATGAGAAAAAATCTTCTCCAAAATTGATTTAAAGTCAGGGTATTATCAGATTTGCGTCAAGGATGAGGATATTCCAAAGATGGCATTCAATACTAGATATGGTTATTTCAAATTCATAGTAATGTCTTTTGGATTGACTAATGCCCCCGCCACCTTTAACAAGCTAATGCAGGACATTTTTAGACCATACCTCGATGATTTCGTACTCGTCTTCTTTGATGACACCTTGGTTTATTCTAAGAAGGAGGCAGATCATGAGTCCCAAGTTCGCATCATCCTTGAGACCATGAGGACTCACAAGCTCTATGCTAATAAGAAAAAGTGTGCCTTCTTAAAAAGGCAGATTGAATATCTCAGATTTATTGTGTCTAATGAAGGGATCTCTGTAGACCCTACCAAGGTTAAGGATGTCCAAGAGTAGTCTCCACCAACTACTATTAAAGAAGTGCGTAGCTTTCTTGGATTAGTAGGTTGGTACAGGATCTTCATTAAGGACTATGCTTTAATTGCAACACTCCTCACTAATTTGCTGAAAAAACAAGTTGCCATAATGTGCACGCCCTCTGAACAAGCAAGTTTTGATCAACTCAAGCATAGCCTAGTGACATCACCAATTTTGAAGCTCCCTGACTTAAGCAAGGAATTTGAAGTTGTCACGGATGGTAGCACACTTGCACTGGGATGTGTACTAATGCAAGAAGGTCATCCCGTATCTTATTCCTCGTGAAAGCTAAAATCTCATGAGAGGAATTATGCCACCCATGACCTGGAACTGCTAGCAGTGATTCACACCCTCAAACTTTGGCGACATTACTTGCTTGGTGACAAGTTTTCTTTGATCACAAACCATAAGAGCCTTAAATAGATATTCACTCAGAGACCAACCTCAACATGAGGCAACGTCATTGGATTGAAGTTCTACAGGAGTATGATTTTGAGATCAACCACCCGGCAAAGAGAATGTGGTCGCGGATGCTCTAAGTTGCAAGGCATCCCTCAACTCTCTTATCATGGAGGAACCCTCAATGGCCGAATCTTTGGCAACTATGGTGTCAGTGCCGAGCAACCCTATTCTTGAACTAGCCAAGGAGGAAGCTAGCCATGATCCAGAATATCTGGTCATGATAGAGGAAATTTTGGGGAAGGACCAAAACCCAAAACTTAAGGTCAAATATCAAGAATTCTCCATCAATGAGGGACTTGTCTATTTTAGGACAAGATTATGCATACCCTCTAGCAGGAAACTCAAACAGAGAATACTTTGGGAAGCACATGACTCCCCAGGCCATCCCGAATATGTCAAAAACCTCAATACGGTCAGAAAAAGCTACCATTGGGGAAGGCTTAAGGGAGGCGTGCTTAAATGCATCACATAATGTTTGTCTTGCTAGTGCATCAAGGTAGAACATGTCAAGATGCCTGGGAAGTTGCAACCTCTCGACATCCTCCAAATGAAGTGGGAATTTATCAGCATGGATTTTGTTGTTGGGTTACCCTCAGTGCAAGGGGGCTATAACTCAATTATGGTTATAGTAGATATGCTCACCAAGGTTTCACACCTCATTCCAGTTAAGACAAATTATAAAGCTTCCGCCAGACTGTTCATCAAGGAGATATTCAGGCTCCATGGGTTGCCCAGAAGGATCGTTAGTGACTGCGACTCCCTCTTCACGTCTCACTCTTGGAGAGGGATATTTGGGGCCATTGGGACTCAACTCTATTTCAACATAGCCTATCACCCTCAAACTGGCGGCCAAACAGAGAGGGTCAATCAAGTCATTGAAGACATCCTTAGAGCTTATTGCTGTCGCAAACCCAAGAAATGGAATCAATATCTACCATTAGTAGAATTCGCCTATAATGCTTCCTACTAGCAAAGCATCCAAATGACACCTTTCGTTTTTATTTGTCTACGGCCCAAGAGGAGTTCCTTGTCATTGGGGGAATTTAAAAAATTAAGTCCAAGGTATTGCGGACCCTATAGGATCCTCAAATGCCTTGAGTCCAATGCCTACAAACTCCAACTCCTTGAGATCGTAAAGATTCACAATATATTTCATGTTAGCCTGCTAAAGAAATATGTACCAATATACTCAATGATCAACAAGTTGTAATGCTAAGCCAAGGAGTCCTTGAGCTCTGGCCATCTAGAATCCTGGATATTCAAGAAAAGAGATTGACGAGTAGATTCCTCAAGGAGTACCTCATTCAATGGAAGGACTTTCTAGAAGAAGATGCCACATGGATTGATGAGAGTACTCTCAACCAAAAATACCCCCAAATCCTTTCGAGATGAGGACATGTCGATCCCCTTAGGGGGGGAAGAATAATGTAATGGTCCCGATATAGGACCCCCCTCCCCCTAAATGATTTTTTTTTGGAAAAAAATAATTAACCCCTAGTTACGCCGCCAACTAGCGGATGGTGTGAGGGGAGGGGGGTTGTCGTGTCGACGAAGGTGGAAAGGGGGGGCTACTGCTGCATGGTGAAGGAGGTGGTAGGAAGGGGAGACCGCTGCATGCCTGGAAGGGCAGGGGGTTGCTACCGCATGACAAATGAGGTGGCAGGAGGGGGGGGACTGCTGTGTGCTTGGAAGGGCAGGGGGCTACCACGCATGCTGGAGATGGCAAGGGGGGACTACCACATGCCATGAGAAGAGGAGGGAGAGCCTCCATTACAAACTCCTCCCCCCCTCCCCCCCCCCCAATTACCTATATAAACCACCAGGGGATGGAAAGGCTAGGAGGGCACGACTTGCTACTACTCGGTAGAGAAGAAGAGAGGAATAAGAAGTAGAGGGAGAGAGTGAGTAGAGAAGAAGAGGGGAATGAGAAGGAGAGGGAGAGAGTGGGTAGAGAAAAAGAGAGGAATAAGAAGAAGAGGCAGAGAGTGGGTAGAGAAGAAGAGAGGAATAAGAAGCAGAGGGAGAGAGTGAGTAGAGTAGAAGAGAGGAATAAGAAGGAGGGGAGAGGAGAATAAGAAGAGAAGAAAAAGAAGAAGGAGGGTAAGAGAAGAGAGATAGAGAGATAGAGAGAGAGAAGGAAATTGTTTTTCTCTTTCCTCGTTGAAGAAATCGGAGCTCGCTGTCTCTCTTTCCCCCCCCTTGGAGAAAATCCTCGCAGACTAGTCCCTTCCGCAAGGAGCCATCTCTTCTGCAAGCTGGGTGTGTAGCCGCGAAGCAAAAGCCAAATCATATGATGCCTCCCAAACGAGGTCCAACCAAACATGAATCTTGCCTCAATCGATGGAGCCATGGGGCAAGGAACCGCGTCACTTGGTAATCAGGTGCATTCCATTCACCCTACCTTGATGCGGAGTCTTAAGGACATCGGCCGGCTTCATTGGGAATGGAAAACTATTCGGCAAAAGTCTATCATAACTAACCACCGTTTAGTTTACACCATTTTATCATATTGGAAATCGTGTATTCATGCACGCAAAAGAAGAAGCCAGGACCTTATTGATTATGCTCGTAATACTTTCAGATTATGCACTAATGTTAGCATGCTTAAAAAATGGGTTGTTGAAACACTTATGCATACTCCTCAATTAAGCAAAAATCATACTTTTTTTTCTTTGCATCACAAACTTGTGAAATTGGAAAGGTAGAAGTGAGGGTTTGAATCAAGTACATGAAATTCCTAAATTACTACGATAATGTTTAAGTATATCTAGACCATTGCAAGACTAAAATAGGTATCAGACTCCTATAAAATTTTAGAGGGAGTGTTTGTTTTTTGCCTTAGGATTGATAGCTTCCCATCCTCCACCCCAGGAATATATATATATATATATATAAGTCTCTATTTGTGTTGGCATAAGCACATCAAAATGAATTCCCAAAAGCAAAGGCCTGCTTTGCAACATTGTATTGTCTAGGAAAGCTATGCCTCTAAATTGCATGGCATCATGATTAGTCTAGTCATGCTGCTAGGGATTCATCTTGAAGATAACTATCAACCGCACTTATGAAATACAAAAATTTGTTCAAGAGCCGTTCAATATAAATGGACCCTATACACGCAAGGATAGGGTTCAACTCAACTTATTTAGGGTTTCAAAGAAACTAAGCCAATCTGGGGTTACTTCATAGGGGGACGGAACGAAGAGATTCCCTACCCTTCGGTGGATATTGGAAATTACCACTAAGGCATGAAGGAAAATGCCTGGGTCAAGAAAGGGACCCCACCTTAGCAGATGTCTCGAGCTCTCACGGGCACCTTTGTTTGTGCTTGTAAATTTAGGAACACTATTTCTAAATTTAAAAAAAAGAGATTGTGTAACCCCAAACTCATAAATAAGTATAGTGAATTAGGTGGAACTTTTGGAGGACGTGCCAAACCACCCCCAATTGGCCACCAACCCTAGCCAAGTGAGTTCTAAATAGCCGTGATGGGAACATGGACTGAACCCACCATGAGAGGTCTCTCTGCAGATTGGTTTGAATGTAGGAGGATGCTTGGATGCCAGGCGGGGCTCTGGCTGTAAATTCCTTGCCTCCGGGCCCTACTCAAATGATCGCCGTGACTCGGAATGGATTTTTGAGGGGCCCTTGTTACTAGTGTAGGGCTGAAACTTGGTGGAATAAAAGTGCATTCTTATGGATTGCGAATATTGTCCCTTTTGAACAAGACTTGTAATTCTGATAATTTTTTAAGTACTTCCAGGGAAACTGTTCAAATTTGTTTTCGTGTCAATGCCATAAGATTACATGAACAAACCCTGTCCCTTAAAAAGGTTTAATTAAGGAAGCTGTTTTTACATGTCACACTTAAAAGTGATAGGAGTAATTAGACAACTAAAGTATGCCAAGTGAGGGAAGGGGGAGGGCAGAACCCCCTATGGGTCTCTCCTACAGCAGGGTGGTCCTAGAGAATTGGGAGGCTTCTCACAAGGTTTTACTGACGACCGACCCTTAGAAATTGTTAGGTTAGAACCCCGATTCATGCCATTTTAGAGGACTGGGATGGGACTATGCTCTATGGGCAGAGAGGTGGAGCGCCACAACCCTCTTGTTTCCCATTCTCTTTGAACCAAGTGTGGCATGGGTCTGCTTCGGCTGGGTATCTCTGCGTAAAGTAGGATGTCCAAAACCCGACGCTAGAATGCTGTCAGGAGACCTTGACCACTAGGGACTCAAGTTTCACGTCAATCTTAGTGGGTTCGGCTGCAAACATTCCATGGCGAGGCGGACTCAAGAAACCCTAGGCGACAAACCCCGTGACATTCCATGGGAGTCGTTTAGACTCGTCTCTTGATGGACCACTAAAAACGTGCTTGGACAACCAACAGGTGGGCCCATTACAACATTGCATGCATTGTGTAGAGTAATTGGAAAAATTGTGCATTTATACATTGGATTTGCATGGAAATTGCAACCTCAAAAGGCCAAGGATGGTATTATCATGGCTATTGAGAGGGTTTTTTTAAACATTGGTCTCCATAGGAAAAATGTTGTGATTGAGGTAGATCCTCAGAGATCTAAAAATAAAAATACTATTCCAAGGAAACCCTCAATAGGTGGGGTTAAGGTTAGAAGGTTTTGGTGCTTCCATGGAAAACTCAGAAAAGGTTCTTCTTGCATTCATCACAACCAATGGAAAGTGCTACATAATGCAGTCAAAGAGCATGGGGATGATGGAAGAGTAAGGAAGCGGAAGGACAAAGTTTGGGAGGCATTGGACATAGTGTTCTTATTCTATAATAAAACACATTGGTCCATTGAGGATCTCCTAGACTTCAAGAATGCCTTCAACAAATTCAAAACCTCCATGAAGGATGCTGGGGAGAAAAAAATTTCACACTCTATATGGTGAGGAAGTTTCATCGGTTTTTAAAAAGAAATTGGAAGAAAGGGAAAGAAAATATGAGGCTTCAGTGACACCTACAAAAGCGGTCACTACCAAGTGATATAGGGCCCTTCCTCTCTGAGGGAGGTGCTTTTTCTGCTTAGTAGTGACTCTCCCTAGAAATGAGGTGCCCAACACTACAATTCATTGAATTCAAGGTGGTGGATGATGAAAATGGGTCACTACCATGTGAAATGGGGGCTTTCCTTATTGACACAAGAGCCCATTTCACTTGGTTCCATCGACCCTCTCTAGGCATGAGATGCACAATACTCCAACTCACTCCATTCAAGGTAGATGATAAGGAATGCATCTCAGTATGACGTACTAATTCTTTGACAGTTCTCAGTGCGAGTCACATATTCACTCATTGCTAGTGGAGCTATTCCCTAGTAGATGCATTTTGTCTTACATCAGTTATTGCCCCTCTTTTGCATTGATTTCTTACTAATGTACTTCACCTTCAACATGCTATAATTGTATTTACTGCATTGTTTGTGCAAGCAATCACCTTCATTTGACAGTTCTTTACATTGAGCTTGTGGACAGTTCATTACTACTTGGTCAGTACCCTTTGTTTTTAGCCTGATTTAGCAATGATTTTAGGGTTGTTTTTGTAGTAATTACAATATCTTGCTTTGATAGTTTGTGCATTCATTTTCCTTCACTATAACTAGTCACTTGAATGATAGTGTTATATTTAATATTGACAAGTTGAATGGCACCAAATACAACTACTAGAAGGCCCAAATATGGTAAGTTTTAGTGTAGAAAATGTAGGTTAGGCCCTTGAAACATAAGGGTTTCAAGCCCAAAATTATTGATGTAGATGATTGGGCTAAGTTAAATGAGCTATGTAAGTCTACCATGATATTATCCCCTCTAAGTAGGTGTTCTATAATGTTGTCTTTGAGATGGGAATTCCGCATGGGAATTATGGAAAAAGATTCGCAATGTCTATGTGACAAGCAAAGCCCCACTTCTTAGATGTATTGGGTGATGCAACTCATGGAGTATGAAGTAGGGAACTTCTGTGTCAGCTCACTTAAATGAGTTTCATTCCATTATCATTCATTTATCTTTGCAAGGGATTGAATTTAAGGGCATTCTTCTTCCCTTGTTCCTCTTAGTCACACTACCTAAAACATGGGATACCTTTCATATTGCTATATGTGCCAATATACCTACTAATGGGTTACAATTGTGCAAGTTGTAGAGGGTCTACTCTTGACTGAAGAGGTTAACAAAAGGAATGTCGATGCTTTCCACACCTCTTATGCTTTGACAGTTAGAGGTAATACAAGTAGAAAAAGTATTGATTGTCATGGAAGAGACTCTCAGCAATCTCACTCTCAGTCACGGGGATAGTCTCACTATAAGTCCTGTGGTTGTAAGTGCTCATTGAATTTTCATTACTATGAGAAAACAAGGCATATTTAGCCATAGTACCATAAGATCTACAAGGACAAGAGCAAGAAGAAGGGCAAGGATAAAGTACATGACAAAAATGATGATCACTACATTGTCCTTAGCAAGTCCAATGTTAAAGATTGAAGAGATTAATGTTGTGCAAACTAATTTTGATGATGACTTCATACTTGCAGCTTCTTCTCTTGATACCTCACTGGAGCCCCAAGAGGAACACCAAGGAAAAGGGAATTTTCTTGCAAGAAAATCTATCTTGTAACATCAACAAGCTTTATTAGGGTTTATATGATCACAATGAAGAAAAGAACACCAGGCACAACAAATCTTCAGGCAGCATCATGTAGATCTCCCACGGATTTGATAGAATCAACCATATTCTTCAATATCTTCATAAAATCCATCAATAGAACAAAGAAAGCAAAGGAATACACCATCTTTGAATGGAAATACATCACATAGTATGCATCTTCAATATCTTCATAGTCCTCTCTCTCAATCTCTCATATACAATCACACTGTTTTGATAGAATTGGCTATCTCTGACTCTCTCTCTCTCTCTCTCCATCAATAGTACATCATATCCTCACTACAATCACTCAATAATAACCCTCAATAATCCTTTTTAGGTCGTGGATGCACCTCCCAAGAGGTATGTCTGATATGAAGAGGCACCAGAGCCACTACATTGACTCTTCATAGCTCACCACTGTCACTTCACTCCAGTCTTTACTTGAGTCTTCAACAGCTACTTCTTTGACTTCTTTTAGCTCTTTTGCACTTGTATTCACCTCTTTCCAAGGGTAGAAAACTTTCCCAAGCTACACTCTCATTCAACATAACACATACAGAAGCATATAGAAGGTCTACAGAGACTCACAGAAGCTCAACAGAGAGTTACAGAAGGTCAACTGAAAACATCAGAACCACATAACTCATACCAAAACCATTCTAAACCATCAAAAATCACTCAATAAGCTTTCAAACAATCTCAAACCCTATCAATCAATACTCCATCCTTCCTTACAGAGAGAAAACAGAACAAAACAGAAGCTCAACAGAAGCTAACAGGACCAAACAGAACCTATCAGAACATCAACAGAACTTCACATCTCTACTAATAAATATCATGAGCTTAATAAAACCATTCCAACCTATCTAAAACACTCTCAAACCACTTCCAAACCAATCAATCATCTCATAAAATCAACCATTCAGCTCTCAAAAACAACAAAAAATTAGCCAAAAAATAGGTCATTTCAACACTCAACATATCCCCACACTTAATAAGGAAGCGTCCTCGCGACCCAGGAAAAAGGGAATACAAGTTCATTCAAGAGCTCAACTTTGATCTTCAATAAATCTTCAAAAATAGTCCATCCAACCACGACCCCAACATATAACCTGTATCTGATATAAAGAATACAACGAAAGGAAAACCCTATATACATTAATACTTCTTATCAAACTGGAAATCACAACAAACTTGTAAAGGATATAAGAGGTTTCTTCTTCGGCATTAGCATCTTCAACTATCCAACCAGCAACACCATCACCACAATTCTCCAAAAATGTAGCTCGCACGAAAGCAAATTGAATAGGCAACCACCACGATCTTATCACATAAATTAACCCACAACACAAACACTACACACAACACAACCATCTGAATGACTCCTCCAAAAAGAGAGATTTATCATTAAAAATCATCGACTATACATGGCAAAGGTATCAATGAAGATGATCCCTCTTGAAAGATTGGTGATTTCAAAAACGATCCATGGATAAGGATTCATCTACAAATGTCTTGGGAGGATTTTGAAAAAACTGAAGGCAGCATATCCTTTCCAACAGGACAAGATATCTGCTAGGCAAACAGAGGGCATGAAAGTACAAGACATCCAGTTGCTGGGAATCAATGCTCACATTGACATTCATGCACAACTTTGGAATAGGCTTTGAATCATTATGAGAATGCCTATGCATATACGCCAGGTACCAAGTAAAATGAGCAGTTAAGCGCATAGAAGGATCTGCAAACTAAGAATATTGCTGAGCAAAATGCAGATAATTCTAATAAGCCTGACTAGCACTTATCCATTCTCCTAGGATCAATGGCCAATTGATTTGAGGTCCAGTAAGGGAATCATTTGAACTCCAGCCTCTTCTTCGAAGAATCTTCTGATCAAAACCTGGATACCCACTAACCAACTGAGGAGGATTAGGAATAGAAGTGTTAGGAGACGGAAGAGGGACTAATGAAAGAGAATGAAGCAATGGATAGGCAAAATCATAAAATGAAGAATGGATTAAAGATGGATTTGCTGAAAATTGAGGAGATTCTGTTAAGAAAGGCATTAAAAGATAAGCAGGAAAAGTTGATAGAATATCAGGGGATGGGGAAGGACAAGGATCAGGAGGTAGAAAAACTCGATCTTCAATAAAAGAACAATGGGTAAAGATAGGAATTTGAGGAGATCCTTGAGGTTGGAAAAGAAGGGATAGAATGACCTTTGGGCTAGATTAAAAAAGGGAAATATAAGCATCATACCTACGAGCCATTTGTTGATAATGAGTTAGGCATGGTAAGGATGGACCTAAAGCTGATCTACGATGATAAGCTTCAAAGAAAGAAGTATCAAATGGAGGTTGGTTGGAGAGATAGGCTAAAAGATCCACCCTCAGTTGGTTAATGTTCTGGGCATGAGCTGAAGCTTTGACCTGACGGTGATTCAAAATGACAGCATCAACCATAGTGTGCCATGAAAACTCAGGACACTCAGCCACCTTTGAAGAATATCCCTAGAACATCTCATCAATCCTCAACTCCAAATGTTGGACATACAAAGAAGCTTGCAATACCACATCTCCGACATACCAAGCCAGATCTTCATCATCTGGAATCAGTAAATCACCCCTCAAATACATATAGGACAGAAGCATCGTATCTGGAGTGACAGAGTCTTCAAAAACCATCCTCACTACTTCGATCAGCAAATCAGATGACCAGGCCCCACTCCATCCATCCTCTAGAATAGGTAAATCCATCGTGGAAAGTTTTATATAGAATGCCAACTTCTGTTGTTGATAATGGACAAAAAAGGAATGATCTGGTGGAACATATTCTTGATACTGCTCAAAAGAAGACCATAATAAATCCATGCGAGATTGCAATCTTTCCACCTTGGCCTGAAATAAGGGACATAAGGTAGCCTGTCTCTGAAGAGCTGCCAAGTCTGCAGGGGATAAAAGAGAAACTGGTTGCACAGGACTCTGTGTATTAGACCGAGACTAAGCCAACTGATCTTTGAGGTGCTGGATTTGAGCATTGCTCTGGTCTAAAATAGCTGTGGTGGATTTAAACTTCTTTGCTTGGGCAGCTATCACCTCCTTCATCTCTTGACTCTCATTTTGTAACTTATCCCTCTCCTCTGTTACAGCAACCACTTGAGATCTAGCTTCTGCCAACTCAGCTTTCAACTTAGAGATTTCAGCTTTCTGAGTATCCACGAGCTTAGTCTGCTGCTCCATTTGCGTACAAAGGTCAGAGAATTTCTCCTGAGCAGAGGCTAATTCAATATTGGTCTTATTCAGTTCCTCCTTAGACTACCGAACTTCATCATAAAATGAAGAATATAATTGCTGGATACAGGCAGTCATCGAAAGTTCAATAGAACTCTGGATATCCTTGCACAGGAATGGATTAGCATCTCCTGTTACCAGGCGGTGAACAGAAGGAATAGTAAGTTCTAGCATCCCGTCTCTATGGGCTCTGAAAAGATTTGGCATCTGAAGGAATGCAGGCAAGCTGCTATAAGACTGGGCAGGAATTGTCACTGGAACTGGAGGAGGAATAGGCACTGACTTAGCCACCCTCTTGAGGCATTTTCTCTGAATGACAAGGGGAGGAGGAGAATCATCATCCTCAATTATCACATCATCATCTTCATTATGAGGCGGAGGAGGAACTTCTGGAGGATCAATTGAAGGTAAAGGAACTTCCTTTGCAGGAGCAGCATGTAGCAAGAAGACATAAAGGAAGGACCCAAATGTAACATTAGTCACATTTCCTCGAGTAGCTCGGATAAAATGGTGATCCATCTTGGAGAGGAGGTAGGTACTCCAATCAATAGTTATGCCTTTCAAAATCATTCGTGAAGCTATAAACAACTCCTTGGAAAGATAATGAGATGGGGATTTTGCAGGCATGAACCTGTCCTGAAGGAATTGGCATAGTTGTTTCCATAGGGGATTGGAAATCATGGAGACACCGACTCATGACGTGGTAATGACCTTCTTCGGATCAAGAACATCTTGAGTTTGCTTCTGCAATAGCTTCAAAATATCGTCATTGGTGAACAACTGTCTGGCACAGCAGGGACAGACTCCCCACGATATGGCAGACCAAGAGCCTTGTCTAGACTCTTCGGTGTCAGAAGAACAGTAGTGCCACGGACTGGACCAAACCTCTTACTGTAAGAGGTTAAAAACTCGTCACAAATGGTAGGATCATCTGGAACCAGTGGGAAAGAAAGACTCACAAACTTGGACAAGCCCGCTTTAGCGACAACGTCCGAATCCAGTAACAAAGAATAATCATGTACAGCCAAAGGAACATACTGGATCGGGGGAGGAGTACGAGAGGGCGCCATTCAGATGGTTACACACACACACCATAAACACAGACAAACAAAGAGAACACCTGCAAAGCAACAGACGAAAACCAAGGATAAGATATCAACCAAGGTGATAAAACGTGACTCGACCAACTATCCCCAAGCAAACCACAGCCTAGAAGAAATTCGACATGACCTCTGCACATATGCGACCGAAAGCTTCATGCTATGCAACATGCAAACACCCAAATCCCTGTATCAGGCAATAAAGAGAAAAAAAACTACACACCGTACCCTTAACCGTAACAAAGAAATTGAACCAAAACATAACAACAACCCACACATATCATGACCACAACTTGGATAATCAGGTTTGACCATGGAGACAACTCCGAAAACTTCACGTACCCATCCCACGAAACGAGTTCATTAAAAAGGGGAAATAAGTGCATTGAGGGGGAATTAATTTAATGAAAGGTTCATTTTATGGATTATTAACAATGGGTGAATTTTTAATTAAGTGATAAACCTTAACAAGAAAAAGGCGGTTCCTTCTTAAAATTTTAATTACAAATTATTAGGTTAGAGTGGTGCATTAATCCGAATCCCGGACTTCGGTACCCAGACTGGGTCTCTAAATGCAAATTCATTTATTAAAAATGAAGGTGATGTGGAGCACTTTTTTGCCAGCGCGTGCTTTTGTGACGGCTGGTTTATTGTTATTAAAAATATTAAAGTGCCTCTGAAGCGCACTTAGCGCGTATTAAGTGAATGGCCGGTTGATTTTAATTAGAAAAAGGTGTGTTTGACGCGAGCGCGCGTGCCATGGTGGCGTTTAGGATTCATGTTAAAAATTAAGCGTGAATTTTGGGGTAGCGGAAAAAATAAAAATATAAAAGGAAAAATACCTGAAAGTGGGTGTATGTGTATGCAATGAATGCGCACTTCTCAATCCCAAAATGCAGGTCACCAATCCAAAAAGAACCACTGTATCTGGATTTTTCAGATTTTTCAGCTTGTGTTTGGAATTAAAGAGGATTTTTCATGAATTTAGCATTTAATGAAGCATGTTTACCATAAAATAATAATGGAATAAAATGGCACATCATTTTCAGCTTAGCAAATATTCCAAAAATAGCAAAAATATTGATGGAATTTTCAGGAATTTTTTTGCAATTAAATTGGTATTTTTACCAATTTTAACGAATGTTTTTCTCATTTTGTGTGTAATTGTAAAAGAATTTTTACTTGTAAAATTTTTTGAAATTTTTTTCTGCTATTTTCAGTTTAGAAAAATATTGCAATTTACTGCAGAAGGATTGGGAAATTTTTAAACAAAATTTGTAATTTTTTTTGAATTTTCATTGATTTTTAATGAATTTTGTAAATTTTAAATGTATTGTTAAGGTTTTTTGGGTTTTGAAATGAAAAATCCGGGAATACACCCAGGAATGGACTGCGTGTCAGCTGCGTGTGAACAGCCGGCTGGGGCACACCACCGCACGGACAAGGAACACGCGTCCCCGTGCGTGAACAGCCGCTAACAGACTCTCGCACACGAACAACCACGAATACAACCACATGCGCACACACCTCGTGTGTCAGGGGGCTGAGAAGGGGGCTGCAGTTTCTGCGGGTGTCTTCCGGTTTCGTTGGGTTGCGGTATGGAGGTCTCAACGGGGGGGGGGGGTACGGGAAAGAAGGTGAGAAGGGGGAAACGGGGGCCTGGGTGGGGTAGGTGGGTTGGGTGGTAACGGGGTAGGACTGGGGGCTTGTGTGGGGGTAGGGAGGTGGGGTGGTGGGACTGTGGGAAACAAGGGCTTGTGGGGGGGTGGGAGTGTGTGTGGGGGGTGAATGGGTATTGGGGTGGGACTGGGGGCTTATGGGGGGGTAAGGGGGGTTGGGTAAGGGAGGGGGCAATGGGGGGCTTGGGTGGGGGTGGAAGGGTTTGGTGGGGTGGTGGTGGAAACGGCGTGGCGGGGGCTTGGAGGGGGGTGCAGGGTCCAGGAGGTGGCAGCAACGCTGCAGGCGGCCGCGAGGAGCGCTAGACAGCGTGGCGGGCGGCAGGGCGTAGCGTCAGGCGGCAGGGCGCGCTTCCAGGGCAGGGCGACGTCCTCCGGCGCGGGCGGCTTCCACAGGCGGGCGTGCGGCCAGGGCGGGGCGACTGCGTCAGGCGCGGGCAGGGAGCAGGCGAGAGGAGAGGAGGGAGGGAGGAGAAGAGGAGGAGGAGGGAGAGGGAGGTGGAGATGGAGAAGAGGAGGGAGGACGCAGGGAGATGGAGATGAGGAGGAGGGGAGGTAGTTGGGGGGGGGAAGGGTGTCGGGGAGAGAGAAAGGGGGGGTGGGGGGGATTGGGGAGGGTGCCCATGGGGGGTGGGGGGGAAGAGGGGAGGGAGCCCATGGGAGGTGGGGGGGAAGGGTGCCCGTGGGGTGCCCATGGGGGGTGCGGGGGAAGAGGGGAGGGAGCCCATGGGAGGTGGGGGGGAAGGGTGCCCGTGGGGGGGAAGGGTGCCCGTGGGGTGCCCATGGGGGGTGGGGGGAAAAAGTGAATTAAAATGAGTAATTAAAATAATTAAATTAAAATAAAAGAAAGGTGTGACCCTGTCCCGCGCGCGTGCGCGGGGCGAGGTAAAAAAATTTACCGTGACGAGATCGAAAGAGCGCCGAGATGTCAGTACGGGGCACACAGACGCGACCGAGACATGTTGAGACGCGTAAAATTGAAAATGGGTGCGTTCACACGCGGGATGAGTCGCGCGAAACACATAAAAATAAAGAAAAATTAATATCTCACAATCTGGGCATCGAAAAGAAATGTCGTAAAAACAAAAATTGTGCAAGACGGCAGGGCGAAGACAAAGGAAACGTGCAAGGGGATTCCGAGGGAAAGACAAGGCATTCACATGCAAAAAATGCAAAAACGGGTCCAAAAACGCAAACAAAAATTAATATCGAAAGATCCATTCATCGAAACAAAGTGCAGGAAGAAGAAAAAATATGCAGAAAGACGTGCCTGACAATCCTATCATGTCAAAAAATGGTTTTGACTGAGATAAGACGCGTTCACATGGGAAAAACCCAAAAAATAGACTCAAAAATGGAATCGAAAATTAATATTGGATGAACCGCTTGCCCGGAATGACATGTAGTAAAAAGGAAAAATGTCTGCATGAAGGGTGGCACAGGGTTGTCATGTTAGAACGCAGTTCCGACGGAAGTTGGAGGGGTTCACATGCGAAAAACACCAAAAATACACCCAAAAACACATTTGAAAATTAATAATTAAAAATCGAGAAGTCAAAAGAGGGTGGAGGAAAAAGGAAAAAGGTGGGGGAAGGCGTGGTGGACACGGCTGTCAAATCAAATTCGAATTCCGATGCAAACAGGGCAGGTTCACATGGAAAAATGTCAAAAAGATGCACGAAAAAGGTTCGAAAGACCGCAAAAATTAATATTGGACAAACCGTGCATCGAAATGACATGAAGTAAAAAGGAAAAATGTCAGGGAGAAAGTGGTGGTCAGGGCTATGATGTCAGATCACGGTTCCGAAGCAAGAAAAGCACGTTCACATGGAAAATCAGCTAATGTGCGCAAAATGCAACAAAAATTAATAACTCGAGAACCGTGCACCGGAACAGGGGTGGGTAAAAAGGAAAAATGGTCAGTTCAAAGGGATGAATAGGGCTATAAGGTTGGATGTGTATTTCGGTGAACGTAGGGTACGTGCACCTGGCAGGACAACAAAATCAGGGAATGAAGGAAAAGTGCAAGGGAACAGCCCCGAGGGTGGGTGAAAAATAAACGGGTGGGTGGGGAAGGGACCTCATCAGGGTAAAAGCAAGGCATGGCAAAGAGGCATTAGCAGGTTGAGGCATATGCAGAGGGTATGCAATGTAGACGTGCAAGGACGCGTCCCCACACTTAAGACCTTAACGGATAGGGTTAACCGAGCAACAGGGACCTAGGACCACACAACAGACCATCCACTAACGTCCCCACACTTAAAACATGAACGTCACTGAGAAACAGAAGGTGTAGGGTTAGAAAAACTTGGCCCATATTATAGAGAATCAAGGTTGATTGTTGATGGCACGTCCTGTGTCGTTGTCGGCTGCTGCAGGAGGTACCAAGGTTCTCTCCAGCACACGTCCTTCGTGGCAGGAACCACACGGCAGCACCCAGGGAGGTAGCTGGTTGAAGGAATCGCATCGAGTCGATGTTGCTGACGAAGGAGAGTCACTCAGCTTACAGCACTCAGATGGGATGAGAGAACAGTCACTCGCCCCGTTACTAATATCACTCGATGAATAATGATTGAAACCCATATCTCATACCCGGTTTAGAAATCGACAAGGGGGATGGTGCAGAGGGAGTATGCCAGGGTGCACAGTTGATGGTGCATTAGTGCGTCCAACCCGTCTGGCATAGGTGCAAGGAGGAAGGCAAGGGAGCCTTACAGTGCAGTGTACAGAACAGGGTGACGTGTCCTGTGATGACGGTAGAGACCCACCCCGTGGGTGCATAGGGAAATGGGAACATACCTGACTCCAAAGGTTGTAACGTCCCTCAGATCTCGCCTCTCAATGAGTGATTGAAGAAACAGCAGTCACACTCAGCCCACCCTCTGTCTCACGCTCTGTTGAAAGATACAGAGGGCAACCATGTCATGAAACCCATTGATGTTATCCTCACGGTCACTTGTGCAAAGGTCGTATGCCTTGTGCGCATTTGATGGTGCAATTGTGCATCCCGCCCTGTGTCGGCATACGGTGTGAGAAGGAAGGCCAGGGAGCCTTATAGTGCAATGCACAAAAACAGATCGTGCTTTGTGCATTGAGAGGCCCATCCCGTGCGTGCAACACTTCATTCACACTTCTCACCTCTCATTTGATTTGAAGGGAAAAGACTGGTCACTCGCCCCACCCTCTGTCTCACTCTCTGTTGATAGTTACAGAGGGCAACCATACTCACTTCCCCATCCGGTTAGGATGAACGCTCACGTCACTCGATTGTTTGTCGATGAAGATCGCATCGTCAGTTGTTGAAGAGGCGTACCCAGGGAGGCAGCCAACAAATTTGGTGCTTCAATTAGTTATAGAAAAGATCGTCTGCGAAAGGGGGCAGAAAGACTGATGAAGTTGCAGAGACAGCGCACCAAGGGAGGTGGCTTCAAATTTCTTCTGGACCATTTTCAGCTGGTGAGTCAATTATCTTGAACTGCGGGGTGTTACCACCTTTCCCACAGCCAGCTTCCTGCCCAAGGGTGTTTAACACATTTTCTTGGAACGAGGCCTGCTATGACAGGGAATTTCTTCCTTTTCTTCCATAACAGTTTTTTTTTCGTTTCTTGTTTGTTTTTCTTTTCTTTTCTTTTTCTCCTACTCCCGAGGGTGTCTCCACCTTTTCTCGAAGAATAGGTCAGCATGACAGGGACCTAAGTCCTTTTCTCCCATGACCGATATATGTTGTTTTTTTTTTCCTTTCGAATTAAGCAAGGGAATGGTGGAAATACCATTTGTCAGAACCCACCTCGCCACTGTCGCTGGTGAAAAATAGAGGATAAGAGATCAAGGCTGGGAGGTGGGGCTGAGGGGATAGAGGGTGGTGTCCACCTCATCAGGAGTGGCTGAAGGACGGCTATTAGAAGTAGCATCATAAGAGTGACAGTGCCACGCCAACGGGGGAAAGGATCAGGTGACCGTGATTGTCAAGATCCCCAAGGAGGGAAGTACTTCTTCAGGCGATATCCATTGATCAGGAAGGGATCATCAGAGGCATCAACGGTCTGCACTTGGACAGAGCCATTAGGGTTGACAACAAGTACCTTATATGGGCCCATCCACCGCTGCTGGAGCTTGCCAGGAAACTTGCCAAATCGTGAATCATAGGCTAGGACCAAATCACCTTCCTTGAACTCCTTGAGCTTGATGAAGCTGTCATGGTAAGCCTTACGTCGAGCTTGTGTGGCTTCCATGCACTGTAGAGCCATCCTGCGAGTTTCGTCCAAACATTCCAAGTGCAGGAGACGACGTTGCAGTGAATCATCGTCCCCCAAATGCTCTTTGATAGACACTCGCAAAGAGGAAAATTCCAGTTCAACAGGGAAAACAGCTTCTGTACCATACACCAACTGGAAGGGTGTTTGTCCTGTTGCTGCTTTATGGGAGGTTCTGTACGCCCAGAGGGCCTCTGTAAGTCGATCATCCCAATCACGACGATGTGCAGCAATTGTTCTTGTCAGAATCGAGCAGAGGATGCGATTGGTGACTTTGACTTGGCCGTTGGCTCTGGGGTAATAAGGAGTGGACTTGCGATGGCGGATCTTCTACAGCTCTGTCAAATCTTCCATGACTTTATTAATGAAATGAGTGCCTCTGTCACTTACTAGCACTAGGGGACTGCCAAAATGGGTGATGATATTCTCATACATGAACAGGGCCACACTATTATCATCGTCTCGCTTCAGAGCTTTAGCTTCACACCACTTTGTGACATAATCCGTACATACCAAGATGTATATGTTCTGTTTCCTTCCAGTGGGAGGATCGATTGGGCCTATGAAGTCGATGCCCCACTTCTCAAATGGCTTCAAAGAAAGGATAGGTTGTAGTGGCATAGCACTTGTCTTCATGGGTTTCTCCATTCTCTGACAAGCATCACATCACTTGCAGTAATCATAAGCATCCTTGTGGATGGTCGGCCACCAGTATCTTGCTAGCAGAGCCTTCCTGGCTGTGGCTTCTCTTGCAAAGTGGCCTCCACACGGCTCGTCATGGCAAGCCTTCAGAACAATCCCAATCTCATCTCCTGCAACACATCTTCTGAGCACTTCATCTTTGCCTTTCTTGTACAGTGCGCCGCCTAACAGGGTATAGGGGGTTGATTCTAACATAAGCTTCTTCCTTTTCCGACTAGAAATACCAGGAGGATACTGTTGGATTGCCAGCAGATTGGCAATGTCTGCATACCAGGGGGTTACAGTTTCTACCAGGAATAGGGAAGCATCAGGGAGGTCTGGATCATCCTGCTCCTCGTCTGCAATTTGTGGGATACGCGATAGATGATCAGCCAGAACATGGGAGTGACCAGGTTTGGTGATTACCTCAAAGTCGAACTCCTTGAATAGAAGGAGCCATCTCATCATTCGTCCTTTCACGTTTGCTTTGTTCATCAGGAAGGACAGGGCCTCATAATCCAAATAAAATTTAAACTGGGTAAACAATAGGTAATGGCGAAACTTCTCTAGGGCAAACACCATTGCCAAGCACTCAAGCTCTGTCACTGTGTAGTTCCATTCCCTATCAGTGACTTTTCGGCTTGCATAATAGATCGGTTGATCTAATTTCGAGGGGCCCTTTTGACAGAGAACTACGCCTAAGCCTTCAATGGATGCATCAGTGTGTATATGAAACTCCTTCATCCAATCAGGAGGTTGCAGAATGGGTGCCTCAATCAGACACTGCTTCAGAGTGTTGAAGGCTTTGTCACATTCTTCCGTCCAAATAAACTCTGCATCTTTCCTTAGAAGCTTGTGCAAGGAGGTTTCCTTTGTTGCAAAATGAGCTATGAACCTTCTGTAGTAACCCACATGGCCTAGGAATCCCCTCAACTGTTTGAGGTTGGTGGGTGCTGTCAGAGCTGCGATCTTTTTGATCTTTGCAGAGTCTGTTGATATCCCTTGTGCAGAGACAATGTGGCCCAACAAAACTCCAAAAGAGACCCCAAAGATGCATTTGTCGGGGTTGAGGGAAATCCCATACTCCCAGCATCAGTCAAAGCATTGTTCCAAATGTCCCCAGTGTTCACGGATCAAACTATAGACACAGAAGTCATCCAAATAGACCTCAATAAAGTCGTGCAAATGATTTTGGAATGCGGCCATCATGACTCGCTGGAAGGTAGCAGGGGCATTGCAGAGCCCAAACGGTATCACTCGGTAAGCGTAGGTCCCCCATTCTATGGTGAAGGTTGTTTTGGATTGGTCTTCTTCTGCCATCTGCACTTGGTTATATCCACTGAATCCATCCAGAAGGGAATAAAGCTCATGTCCTGCCACTGTGTCCAACAGTTGGTCTGTGAAAGGGATAGGAAAGTGATCCTTCTTCGTCTTGGAATTCAACTTGCAGAAATCCACACATATACGAAGCTTGCCATTCTTCTTGGGTACAACCATGATGGGTGAGACCCATTCACTATTTGCCACTGGATAGATGAACTCGGCTTCCAGAAGCTTCAGCAGCTCTGCTTTCACCAATGTGGAATAATTCGGGTTCATTCGTCTCTATCGTTGCCGTACTGGCTTGGCATCAGGCTCCAAGTCAATATGATGCTGATGTCAAGATTGTGGGAGAGAAGGAAGGAGTCTCACTTGTAGCTTTCTTACTTGCACAATGGGGGAATACACACACACGTGGAGGCTGAAAACAGTTTTCCTCTTCTTAGTTGTGTAAGCAAAAAGAACTCTAGTACAAGGAAATAGAAGAACCCTATATATGGGTCTCAAACCAAACTCAACTAACTAAGGTGGCATACTAACTGAGCCACGAACTAGAGTAGATAAGGATAGCTGTCATCTAGCTATTATTCATGAGCAATGTACCAACCGCATCTGCACAACTGACACGTCGGTGACATAAATGCATAACGGTCACCCTGGCATATCACGAGTGGAGCTCGATATCTCAACACTCCCCCTCGAGCTCAATCCCAATTCCTGCACACCAAGCAGGTCTCTGAACTTGCGCAGCTTCTCTACGCCCAATGCCTTCGTGAATATGTCAGCTACATGATCCTCTGTGCTGACATAAACTAGATCAATAAGACCTAGTAAAACCTTCTCTCGCACATAGTGATAATGCACCTCAATGTGCTTTGTTCTAGCATGATAGACTGGGTTATTTGCCAAGTGTATACTACTCATGTTGTCACAATAAATGACAACTGGCCCATCTGTAGGATGATGCATATCATAAAGTAGCTTATGCAACCAAGCTACCTCACATGCAGCCATTGCTGCGCCCCTGTACTCAGCCTCTGTGCTGGATAAGGCAACTGTAGGCTGTTTCTTACTGCTCCAAGTGACTGCAGCATTCCCAAAAGAGAACACATATCCACTGGTAGATCGTCTATCAGAAATGCTACCAGCCCAATCAGCATCAGTGTATCCATGCAACTGTATCTGAACCCCAGACTCATAAAATAGTCCATACTGCAATGTGGACTTCACATACTTGAGTATGCGTCTAGCCGCATCCAAATGCGGTTTCCTTGGAGCCTGCATAAACTGACTTACCAATCCAACAGCATAGCTCAAATATGGCCTGGTAATAGTCATATAAATCAAGCTTCATACTATGCGTCTTTACATAGTAGGGTCTTCCAGAAGCTCACCTGCATCTGTGCTCAGCTTCACATTCTGCTCCAAAGGAACTGAAATAGGCTTACAGCCTGTCATCCCATATTTGGACAGCATGTCCAATCCATACTACCTCTGCAAGAGCTATATCCCACTTGGTGATCTAATCACCTCAATGCCCAAGAAATAACGCAGCTCTCCCAAATCCTTCATCTCAAACTTCTGCTTCAATAGCATTTTCACATGAAGGATATCTTCATCACTGTCACCTGTCATAATCAAATCATCAACATAAATGACAAGTAGCATAATACCTTTCTCTGTTTTTCTCACATAAAGTGAGAAATCTGCCTTGGAAATATGAAAGCCAATAGTGACAAGATACTGTCCTATCTTGTCAGACCATGCTCTAGGTGCTTGCTTCAAGCCATACAAGGCTTTCTTCAACCTGCAAACAAACTCAGGATGAACAACATACACATAACCTGGTGGCTGCTCCATATAGACCTCTTCTTGCAAATCACCATGCAAGAAGGCATTCTTTACATCCATCTGATGTAAAGACCATCCCTTTGATACAGCCATAGCAATAACTGCTCTTACGGTTGCCATCCTTGCAACCTGACTGAATGTTTCTTCATAGTCAATGCCATATGTTTGTGCATATCCCTTGACTACTAATCTTGCCTTGTATCTGTTCACAGAACCATCTGCATTGT
This sequence comes from Lygodium microphyllum, assembly GCF_053477565.2. Taxonomy (NCBI): domain Eukaryota; kingdom Viridiplantae; phylum Streptophyta; class Polypodiopsida; order Schizaeales; family Lygodiaceae; genus Lygodium; species Lygodium microphyllum. The sequence continues at coordinate 60,778,365 of NC_141161.1, forward strand.
GCTTCACCTTATAAACCCACTTACAGCCAATTGCATTCTTACCTTTAGGCAAAGGTACCAATTCCCATGTAGCATTTGCTTCCAAGGCATCCATTTCTTCATCCATGGCTTTCTCCCATTTTTCTTTTCCCGTGGCTTGCTCAAAAGAAGTGGGTTCTGGTTCAGATATCACTTTGACCATATATGCATAGTGAATGGCTATAAATCCATCATATTTCAGCCTATCCACAGGATACTTAGCTCTCGTAGACCTGCGCAAAGTAGGTTCACTCCCAGGTGCTCTCAAAACATCCCTGGTCTTCCTTACTCCAGGTATAACAATAGAAGGAATACCCAACTCATCATCAATGCTCTGTTCTGAGCCACTGGATTCACCATCCACATAAGAGTGACCTGCATTCACATCAAACATGGGCTGATCAACCTTCTCTTTTCCTTTTCGTGATACCTGCATACCACTATCTGCATTGCTTTGAGAAGATTCTTCTGATCTCAATCTGCTTGTCCATGGCAAAGAATGTGAAGCACTGCTAGAGGACGCTCCAGGTCCACTAATATTTTGTGACAGCTGTTGTGAATTCTGTGCAGCATTACCATTTTGTGCATCTACATCATCAATCACATTTATTGGTTTATACCAGCTACTCATCTCATCAAAAACAACATCTCTACTCACTGTAAACTTATGAGTAGAAGGGTTATAGCATCTATACCCTTTTTGCTACAGAGAGTAATCAATAAAGATGCACTTCTCAGCTTTTGGATCCAACTTGGATCTCAACTCATCTGGCACATGTACATAGGCAATGCAACCAAAAATTTTCAAATGAGAAATATCTGGTTTCCTACCAGTATATCTCTCCTCTGGAGTCATCCCATGTATTGCTACAGTTGGAGTCCTGTTCATTATATAGACTGCTGTAGCAACTGCTTCAGCCCAGTAAAAATCTAGCAAGTCTTTTTCGTTGAGCATGGCACGAGATACCTCTCCAATATGCCTGTTTTTCCTTTCTGCAATTCCATTTTGGTATGGGGTATGACTACATGAATATTGCTGCTTTATGCCATGCTCCTGCAGGAACCTTGCAAACTCATTTGAGAGGTACTCTCCCCCTCCATCTGACCTTAGGCATTTTATTTGCAGGCCTGTTTCTTTTTCAACCATAGCTTTAAGAGTTTTGAAATGCCCAAAAACTTCACTTTTCTTTTTCATAAAATACACCCAAACTTTTCTACTATAGTCATCAATAAAAGTGACAAAATAATGACAGCCTCCAAGAGATGCAGCTTTAGTAGTCCGCACTTCAGAGTGGATTAATTCCAATGGCTTCTGACTCTCTTGAACATGTCTAGGAAATGGTTTCCTTGCCTGTTTTCCAAATTGACAGGCTTCACATACCTTATGCATTTCTGCAACCTTGAATTTAGGCAATCCTGCAACAATATTTTGGGCCTGCATTGATTTAAGTCGATGTACATTAACATGACCAATGCGTTTATGCCAGATATCAATATCTTCAACTACACCGGTCCCATGTGCAAACATTGCTGCACTCAATTCAGGCATGTCTGCATCCAACGTAAACATTCTGTCCTTCTTCTTTCCTTTTGCTATCAAGCGATCTTTATTTTTCATATCCTCAACAAAGCATCCATGAGGATTAAATCTGACCTGCAAGCCCTACTCAACCATTTGACCAACAGAAACCAGATTCTTGGTGATATTCGGGACATGAAATATATCGGATAGGTATTTCTTTTTCCCATCCTGCATAGACAAAGGAATTTTTCAAATCTGCACAATAGGATGTGCAGTATCATCACCAGTCTCCACAAATCCTGGTCTTTCCATTTTCCTTGCATCCTCCATCTATTCTGCATGACCTGTCATGTGGTTTGATGCACCTGAGTCAACATACCACACATCATTGCTTTCTTCTGCACTTGTCACAAAATTGTTCATGTGCTACACCATGAACAAATGCTCATTTCTGTCATCACCCTGTCTACTAGAAGATGCATAATTCCCTTGTTGCAATTTTCCATTCATGATGTCATTCTGCTTTTTATAGCAGTCTTTAGCCATATGACCCATTTTACCACAGTAGTAGCATTCAACATTACTGTTTGTATTTTGGCCTCTTTGCCATCCACCACGACCTCTTTGGCTCCCCCTGCCTCTAGAGTTACCACATCCTCCTCCATAGGATTGGTTTTCTTGAGTTTGCTGCATATTCTGATTTCTACCACGGCCTCCAGATCGGCCTCCTCTACCTCTGCCTCTACCTCTTCTAGCATTTGAGTAGAAGACATCTTCTTTTGAAGTTCCTCCTGAAGAAGATGCACCACCATTTCTCTGCTCCTCAGAAATTAGAAGAGCTGGTCTCTATTTCTATCTCTATCTCTGTCTCTATCTCTATCTTTGTCTCTATAGGAGCTATGTAAGAGAAGAACAGGTTCTCTGTTTCATCTTCTGCCTCTGTCTCTGGCTCTGTCTTTGTAGGAGCTCTGTAAGAGAAGAACAGGTTCTCTATTTCATCTTCTGCCTCTGTCTCTGGCTCTGTTATGGCCATGTAACAGGGAGAGTAGTACATCCATGCCTCTATCTCACTGTCAAAAGTGATTTCGAAAATCGTTCCTGGTTCAAGCAGGAAGTATTCACCCATTGACAGGGACTTTGCATCTTTTGGGAGTTGGCTTACAATATCCACTGTTAAGGAACGTGCCATTATTTTCTTGGGAAGGATCTGTTTGACAGCATCTTCATCTGCTGATGTTCCATCTGTAGCCTCATTAGGGGAGTCAGAAGATAATTCCAAAGAGGTGGATCCATGTCCTTTTTGAGCACCATATAGCTTCAGCACCACTTTATTGGGTCCTCTACTCAAGGTCAATGTTCCTTTGAGCCAATCCGTCCTTGCTCGCGCTTCAAAAAGCCATGGTCTGCCCAGTAAAACAGAGGGTAGGATGTACCATAAGAGTTTGGCTTCACCACTAGATAGGTTAGCCAATAATCTTTTCCAGCCACTGTAGTCTTCACATATGGGAGAATGCCCAAAGGCTTTATTCTACTCTAATCCGCCAGTCTCATGAGCCATTGTGTAGGTTGCACACCTTGTAGGCCTAGATCCTTCATTATCACATCCGTCATTATGTTTACTGGTGAGTCTCCATCAATCAGTGCATTTGCAATGAAGCAACCTTCAATCCACACGCCAGTCTCTGGGGTACCCGGATCTAGGAAGGCGTTAGCCACATCCACTTCTTTTACAAGCTCTGGAGCTTTGTTGTTGTTGAGGGAGCAATCCTTAAGCCATGTCTTCTTGTCAGTATACTTTTGAACCTTTTTCGGCAACTGGAAGACAACATCAATAATTGTTGGAATGTGAGGTTTGGTTTAAAGGTATCTAGATCTCTGACCAGATCGTATTCCTTAATAGGATCCACTGGCTTCTCTAACCGGTTAGGGAATGGGGCAACACCCATTTTCATTTTCCGTTTTTCTTCCAACAGGGGCATCATGGAGACTTCTTCTGCCACTTGTGGCATTTCCTCCTCTTCTATCTCCTGGACCTCTGGTCCTGTCTCTGGAACTGTCTCTGTGACTCTCTGTGGCACTGTGGTGCTCTGTATGGCACTATCAGGCTCTGTTTTGTTTTGTTCTTCTGGTGGAAGATTGAACTTCACTGTTCTGGCAGGAGGATTATTTTCTTTCTGGATAGGGGGTTCCTTGCCTCATGCAACATCATGTAGATCTCCCACGGATTTGATAGAATCAACCATATTCTTCAATATCTTCATAAAATCCATCAATAGAACAAATAAAGCAAAGGAATACACCATCTTTGAATGGAAATACATCACATAGTATTCATCTTCAATATCTTCATAGTCCTCTCTCTCAATCTCTCATATACAATCACACTGTTTTGATAGAATTGGCTATCTCTGACTCTCTCTCTCTCTCTCCATCAATAGTACATCATATTCTCACTACAATCACTCAATAATAACCCTCAATAATCTTTTTTAGGTCGTGGATGCACCTCCCAAGAGGTATGTCTGATATGAAGAGGCACCAGAGCCACTACAGTGACTCTTCATAGCTCACCACTGTCACTTCACTCCAGTCTTTACTTGAGTCTTCAACAGCTACTTCTTTGACTTCTTTTAGCTCTTTTGCACTTGTATTCACCTCTTTCCAAGGCTAGAAAACTTTCCCAAGCTACACTCTCATTCAACATAACACATACAGAAGCATACAGAAGGTCTACAGAGACTCATAGAAGCTCAACAGAGAGTTACAGAAGGTCAACAGAAAACATCAGAACCACATAACTCATACCAAAACCATTCCAAACCATCAAAAATCACTCAATAAGCTTTCAAACAATCTCAAACCCTATCAATCAATACTCCATCCTTCCTTACAGAGAGAAAATAGAACAAAACAGAAGCTCAACAGAAGCTATCAGGACCAAACAGAACCTATCAGAACATCAACAGAACTTCACATCTCTACTAATAAACATCATGAGCTTAATAAAACCATTCCAACCTATCCAAAACACTCTCAAACCACTTCCAAACCAATCAATCATCTCATAAAATCAACCATTCAGCTCTCAAAAACAACAAAAAATTAGCCAAAAAATAGGTCATTTCAACACTCAACACTCACAGCTAATTGATACTTTGTTAAAGTATACTCAATGTTAGCTCATAGATTTGGGGGCTTCCTTTCATGTGACCCCTCATAGAGAATGGTTTCACTTCTATCAAAGTATGATTGGATCTGTCCATTTGGGTAATGAATTGGCATTGGAGATAGTTGATATTGATGATGTCCACAGCTACAGTTTGGTTTAGGTTACGTGTTTACTCTTCATGATGTATGTCATGTACCAACTCTCATGAAGAGCCTTATCTGTGTTGGCACTTTGGATGATGGAGGTTATGTAGTTTCTTTTGGTGATTCCTCATGGAAGATTACCTATGGTAATCTTATCACTACATGTGGTGCTAACTTTCTACCCCTTTCTTATATATGGAATGACCATATTTTGACAATGGATGCAATTCCATATGTATCTCTTTAGCATCATCACCTTGGGCACATGTCCTTGTTGAAAGGAATGAAAATACTTACTTGTTTGTAGTATCTTTCACCCCTTGACTATAAGTGCTTTGAGTCTTGTGATCAATGTTTATATGGCAAGCAAACACGTAGTATGCATAAAAAGTCTAGTATGATACACATGGTTGAGCTATTGGCTCTTGTTTACTTGTATGTATATGGTCCTATGCCTTGCAACTCGTTAGATGGCATGAAGTATTCCATTACTTTCATTGATGATTACACATATAAGGTCTAGGCATTTTCCATAAATTATAATCGAATGTTTTGGCTATATTTCAATGTTGGCTTGCTTTGGTTAAAAACCAGTTTGGGCATAGGCTGAAATGCCTAAGGTCAGATAAAGGCATTGAGTACTCTCTAAAGCCTTTGAGTAGTTTTGTGAGATGAGAGGGGTATTAAGCATCAGTTGACCACCCCATACATCCCACCCCATAATGATATGGTTGAGCACATGAATAAGATAATTCAGGAGAAAATTCATGGTATGCTTAGCCAGGTAGGCTTACCATAGCATTTTTGGATTGAGGCAGTTATTGCTACTATACACTTGATAAATCGATCCTCATATACTATTCTTGACTATCAGGTTGCAAAGGAGGTATGGTATGGACAACCTCCCTCATATGCTCATTTACATGTATTTGGTTGTGAGGCTTTTTGCCATATACTCAAGGACAAGTGCAATAAGGTGGATTCTAAGTCTAGGAAATGCATCTTTCTTGGGTATGGAGAAATAGGATGTCACCTATGGGATCCATAGGCTTGAAACGTTAGCCACAGCCATGATGTTGTTTTCCATGAGGAGAAAATGCATAAGAAACATGAGCATGCCATTGAGGTACACAAGGTGATATTTCAAGAGGAACCTCCTATTATTGTGTAGCCAACCAGACAATCTATAGTAGCTACCCGAGTGGCCCAGGTTCTAGATACTCCATAGGATGTACAAGCCCCATAGCTTTCTTTGAGGTGGTCTACTAGATACAAATGACAACTTGTATGATTTGAACCCTCTATACATTGTGTTATGGTGATGAGGCTATGCACATAGGTGATAGTCACTCTTGGGAGAGGAGCATGTAGCCCGAGTATGACTCACTACAGAAAAATCACATATCGGATTTGGTTCCTTTGCCTAGTGCCAAGTATGCTTTGCCATGCAAGTGGGTGTACAAGCTGAAAAGTACCCTTGGATGCCCCAAGATGGGATACAAGGTTTGATTGGCCACTAAGGGCTTCAAGTAGAAACATGGTATGGACTTTGACGAAGTACTTTCTCCTATTGTAAAGATGAATATCGTACACAGTACTGTCTTTGGTTGCTCAGCTTGACTTGGATCTTTATCAAATGGATATCAAGTCTACTTTTCTTCATGGGGACTTGCATGATGAGATTTACATGGAGCATGTGGATGATATGTTGATTGTTCTAGGAGTACTAAAGATGAACTAGATGCCTTGAAAGGTCAGCTCAAGAAGATCTTTGAGATGAAGGACATGGGAGAGGCCTCACATATTCTTGGGATACACATTACATTGTGATTGCTCTAAGGGGCTTCTCTACTTATCACACGAGTACATCCAAAATGTCCTTGAGTGATTTCATCTGCACATTGTTAAGCCTATTGGATGTCCTTTACCTTCTCACATGAAGGTTAGTCAAGCCGATTGTCTGTAGACTGATGTGAAAAATATCGAGATGGTCAAGATCCCTTATACATCCATCGTGGACAGTTTGATGTATACCATGATAGCCACTCATCCTAACATAACATTTGTAGTAGGAGTTGTGGCATGCTATATGGATACCCCTCACCATGGCATTTGGATGCCATCAAGGGTATCATGAGGTTCCTCAAGGGCATAGTAGCTATGTGCATTTGTTATGTGGCCATGATATAGAAGTCATGGAATACATTGACTCTGATTATGCAAGACATGTAGACAGTAGGAAGTCCATGTAACGTGTCCACCTGTTCTCTTGTAGGATACGTCTTAGCAGCCCATCGGGAAGAGAGTCCAGAAAGCACCTCTCGGCACTCCCACGGAATGTCACGGGGTTTGCGATCTAGGTCTTCCCGAGTCTGCCACGAAGTGGAAGCATTCCGGTCGTTCCCACTTAGGATTGACCTGAATCAGGGTTTCTTTAATGGTCAAGTTCCTTGGAGATAACTAGCGTTGAACCCCAGACGAACTACTTTACGCAGAAACATCAGGGTCGGAGCGGATTTATACTTCACTTGGTTTAAGGAGAATGGGAAACGAGAGGGATGCAAAGCTCGACCTCTCTGCCATAAGGCATAGTCCCATTCCATTCCCCTAAAACAACATAAATCAGGTTTCTAGCTTCCTAGATTCTAGGTCATTGTTCCTTGCTGTCAATTTCCTTTGAGAAAAGTTCCCGGCCAACCAGGACCACCCTTCCGTAGGACAGATCCATGATCACATCCACCGCACTTTCCTCAGGGTTGCTTTAGTTATCTAATTACCTATCACATTTAGTTTGACACGCAAAAATAGCTTCCTTAATTAGCCAATTAGTCACTGGTTCCTTTATGTAACTTAAGCACTGACATAGAAAAACAATGTCAAGCAATTTCCTTTTCAACAATTGATCTTATTTATTAGTCTTTGGAATACATCATATAATCCAGCCCGAAGGCTAATCCATAAATCCGCCCGAAGGCAATTCCATAATTTGCCCAAAGGCAATTTCAGCAATCCTCAGGGATCGTTATTCCAAGTTTCCGCCCGTAGACTAGTATGCAGGCCTCGAGATCCAATCTCGAGTCACGTCGGCCTCTTGTGTAGGGCCCAGAGGCAAGGGATTTATGGCCAGAGCCCCCTGGCACCCAAGCGTCCTCCTGCTCCAAGTAGCACCCACAGAGAGACCTCTCGCGGCAGGTTCAATCCATGTACCCAGTGCGGCTAACAACCCCCTTGGTTAGGGTCAGGTAGACAGTCGGGGGTAACTGATGCTGCCTCTCCCTCCATGCCTTCAACCTGAATCATTAATTATTTTTCCATCTTTAGTTCCTTGAGCAAGAAGTACAAACAGTGCTCCTAACTGTACAAACACAATCAATCCAGTGGTCATTTGTTTGGCTAACTGCTAAGGTGTGAATCCTTCTCTTCGAATGCATCCAGCATTCGATTCGGGATCAATTGCGACTTGGCAAAATCCCCAAGGGTTTCATTGCTTGTTTACCCTTTTATCCTTGGGTTAGGGTTTATACCCTGCTAACCCAAATTAACAACACCTTAGGTTCCTTAAATTAAGACAGTAAATCCTGGGCAACCTCGTCACCCTAGCTTGATTGGTCAATTGCTTGCTAGGCAATTCCTAAATCGATCTAATTGTCTTGCGACAAGAAGAGATCTTTCCTCAGAGATGCTAATATTTTTCCTAAAAGAAAATAATTGCAAGACATAACATTCCATGAAAATATTCGATTCATAGACTTTTTCTTCTATGCAACTATAAGATTTAAAATGACTATTTCTTTTCCCTTGCCTAGACTATAATAATTGACAATTTAGGGCTACTTGTATAAAACCTATGTTGATTTACATCAGGAACTATGCTCATAACCCTTCGCTTAATGCATTGAATTCAAGCTTTAATATGAAATTGCATTCTTTCCTAAAATACAATCTCTGATGGAAAGACTCCATGCATGAACGAATACCATGAGACCATTATCGATTTAATTCATCCTTCGACACTCAGCCCAACCTAGGATGTAATTATCACTGCATGCCATTTGCAAGGTACTTAAATCCCTTTCATGCAATGTGACTACTTGGACAATATTTAATGGACGTCAATGATTAACTCATACGAATCACAACTAGGAAATTATTTCCTAGATGCATTATGCACTATTCTTTTTCACGAGGCCATCAAGGATGCATTTAAACAATTCCATCTTTTTAACCTATGCAATATGCGTTTAGGATTGCAACTTGGAAATGCAAGCAAACCCAAATGCATGACATGCACTAACTCTTATAAATCGTCCAAGGAATTAAATTCCCCAATGTATTTTAACTTGACTAGGTGAATTAAAGACATGCTTAAATGCATTCTTTTCATGCAAAACCAATTTTTAAGAACCTGGGCATTGAGGCTCGAGGTGTTATCCACACGCAAACTTGGAGTAGAAGCTCTCGCATGTGCGCCTCTCGCCATTTTCTTGGGAGCCATTGACGACTCAAATCCTGGTTCAACAACTCCTCTTGGGTCCTTTACGCGCTACGAATACTCTCCAACCGAGTATTTCTCCTCTGCGCAGGACATGGCCCTTACAGAATGCAGTTTTAAGGAAAACCCGCAATGCACGGGAGAACAGGGCTTATGGAGGCTCTAATTTAGAAGCTTCCAAAGAAGCTTCTAATGCTTCTTTGTCAGAACGATCGTGGAGAGAGAAAGATGAGGGATGGAGGTGATGATGAGGAGGGGTGCTGACGACGAGGAGGAGAATTATGATGATGATGGTGCAGGTGGAGGCGAGGCGGCAGCCTGGGCAGTAGCGAGCTGGCAACGGCAGCTTCTTCACGGCGCAGGGCGGCAGCTCTTCTCTCCCCCCCTTCCTTAAGGGGGAGGTTATATAGGCTTTTAAGGGGGGGGGGAATCCACACACGTGGAGGGAGGCATGATCCCCTCCTCAACTCCTCTCTACTCCACTTAGCTCTAGCCCTTCCCACACTCCCTCTCCCCTCCATACATCGGATGAGGGGGAAGGGTTTATAATTTTAAAAATATTGCACAAAATTTAACCCTTATCCATTTTCCTTTTCCCATGAAGGGTGTTCCCGTGTGGAACTACGGGATTCAAGCCTCCGCTCTTGTGCTCCATGCGGCTAGAGTTTATTGACGCGCGCGCGGGGTAAGCACTTAACCACCAATATTTTATGAAGTGGGAGATTACTTTGGGTTGCATTTTTGCGCGGGGTGTGCGGGGTTTAGTGTCGATTAATATTTCATGCAGAAATATTACATTCTCTCCCCCTTAGAGGAATTGAGATGTCCTCATCTCGAGAAGAGCTGGGGGTATTGTAGGTTGAGAGTACCTTCATCCATCCAGGTGGCATCCTCTTCGGGATAATCTTTCCACTAGATGAGGTATTCTCTCAAGGTTTTGGATCTCAAATGCCTCTCCCTAACATCTAAGATCCTGACTCCTTGGCTAGGCATTACCATTTGTTGATCATCAAGCACGTGACTAGGGTTAGGCACATACTTCTTCAATAGGCTGATATGGAATACATTATGAAATTTTAGGTTCTCAGGGAGTTTCAGTCTGTAAGCATTGGGCCCTAGGCACTTGAGGATCTTGTAGGTTCCACAATAACTTGGACTTAGCTTTTTGTGTTCACCCAAGGATAGGGAACTCTTCTTTGGACATACGCGAATGAAGACCATATCTCCTTCAGCGAAGGATCTATCTTGATGTTTTAGGTCCGCGTAAGCCTTTTGTCTGTCCTTGGCGGCTTGGATGTCTTGTCTTATTTACTTGATTTGGTCATCCATGTCTTCCAGCATCTGCTTTGAGGCTTCAACCCTCAAGGTTGGATCCGAAAAGTTTAAAGGACTACGACAGTCATGCCCATACAATGCTTGAAAAGGGGTCATCTGAATGCTTTGTTGTTAAGAAGCATTGTCGGCAAACTCAACCAATGGCAAATATTTAATCCACTTTTTGGGTTCACGACAGCAGTGTGCCCTTAGCATATCCTCAATGACTTGGTTGACTCGCTCTGTTTGTCCATTGGTTTGGGGATGGTAAGATGTACTGAAATAGATTTGAGTCCCAATGGCTTCAAAGATAGCCCTCCAGAAATGTGAAGTGAAGAGAGAGTCACGATCATTGATGATTCTTCTGGGTAACCCATGTAGTTTGAAAATTTCCTTGATGAATAACCTTGTGATGTCTGAGGCTTTATAGTATGTCCTAACAGGGATAAGATGTGCAACCTTGGTGAGCATATCCACCACAACCATAATGGAGTTGTATCCTCCCTAAACTTGGGGCATTTTCCTATCAAGGGGTTGCAATTTTCATGGCATTTTGACATGTTCGGCCTTAATACGTTGACAAGACAAACATTTAGTGACATATTTGAGAACGTCACCTTTAAGCCTCTCCCAATAATAGCTCTTTCTGACTGCATTGAGGGACTTGGCATAGCCGGGATGTCCTGAGAAAGGGGAGTCATGAGCTTCCCAAAGTATCTTCTACTTGAGTGACTAGCTTGCCGGTATACATAATCTCGTTCTATAGTAGACAAGCCCACTATTGATAGAGAATTCTTGATACTTTGTTTGTAGCTTTGGGTCTTGATCCTTGATAGGGATCTCCCTTAGCAATTTTTGATAGGTTGGATCATGGCATGCCTCTTCTCTAGCTAGCTAAAGAATTGGGTTGTTTGGCATGGATACCTATGTGGCTAGAGATCTAGCTGTTGATGGATCTTGCAAAATTAGAGAATTCAAAAATGCCTTGCGACGATTGAGTGCATCGGCAACTACATTCTCCTTTACAGGCCGGTATTTGATTTCAAAATCATATTCCTCCAGCACTTCAATCCATCGATGTTGCCTCATGTTGAGCTCATTCTGGGTAAAAATCCATTTAAGACTTTTATGATCCATCACTAGGGTAAACTTGTTACCCAACTCCAAAGCTTGAGAGCATGGATGATAGCTAATAGCTCCAGATCGTGGGTAGCATAGTTCCTTTCATGGCTCTTCAGTTTCCTTGAAGAGTATGCTACAGGATGACCTTCTTTCATAAGCACATATCCTAGGGCAAGTGTGCTAGCATCCGTTATTACTTCAAACTCCTTGCTAAGATCTGGAAGTTTCAGGATAGGTGCTGATACCAAGCTTTGCTTTAGTTTATCAAAGCTAGACTGTTCAGCAGGTGGCCATACAATTGATGCTTGCTTCTTCAGTAGATCGATCAGCGGCGTTGCAATCAAAGCATAGTTTTTGATAAAGACTCTGTACCATCCTGTCAATCCAAGAAACCGCGTATTTCTTTGACTGTTGTTGATGTTGGCCACTCCAAAACGTCTCTGTCTGACCTTGGGCGGATCTACTGAAATTCCTTCTGCTGATACAATGAATCCCAGATATTCAATCTGTCGTTTGAAAACACACACTTCTTCTTTTTGGCATAAAGCTTGTGTGCCCTCATTGTTTCAAGAACAATGCGAAGCTGGGGTTCATGATCTTCTTCCTGTTTGGAGTAGACTAAGGTATCGTCGAAGAAGATGAGTACGAAGTCATCAAGATAGGGCCTAAAGATATCCTGCATTAACCTGTTGAAGGTAGCACGTGCATTTGTCAGCCCGAATGACATGACCAAGAACTCAAAGTGTCCATATCTTGTGTTGAATGTCGTCTTTGGGATATCTTCTTCATTGATCCTTATCTAATAGTATCTAGACCTGAGATCAATCTTGGAGAAGATCTTCGCACCTTGAAGATGGTCAGGAAGTTCATCTATTCTTGGAATGGGGTATTTGTTCTTAATGGTTGATTGATTCAACCCTCTGTAATCAATACATAGCCGAAGCGTTCCATCTTTCTTTTTCTGGAACAGCACTGGAGCTCCCCATGGTGAACTGCTAGGACGAATGTAGCCTTGGTCCAACAGTTGCTTGAGTTGTTCCTTTAGCTCAATCACTTCTGGGATGGACATTCTATATGGCCTCTTTGCGATTGGTGCATGTTCAAAGAGTAGAGAGAGAGAAAGGGAAAAGACTCCATATCCATGAGCCTTCAGTCTCTCAAGCTCATTCCTTCATTTCCACACACTGAATTGAAAAGCACACACCCACTACAAGATAAAGTGACCTAGTGTAAACGTAGACTAGACTGACTAACTCTAGTCAAGTCACTGACTGACTACTAACCCGACTTATTTAATGTAGTCACATGTGGACAGCTGTACACACTAGCTGTCATAGATGTCGGTCATAGATGAAGACATACTGACGGTGAGCTTGATTTCTAACACTCCCCCTCAAGCTCAAAAACAAAACTCAAATCATCTGCATCACTCCAAGTAGCTGTCTAAAGTGAATGAACTTATCTTCAAGTGATTTGGTAAAGATGTCTGCTACTTGGTCTTCAGTCTTCACATGCTCCAAGTCAATCTGATCTGCTAAAACCATTTCCCTGATGAAATGGTAGTGAACCTCAATGTGTTTTGATCTTGCATGATAAACAGGATTGCTTGCTAACATAACACTGCTCAAATTGTCACAGTACAGCTTGACTTTGCTGTCCAAGTGTACTCCCAAGTCATTCAGTAACTTCTGTAACCACTTAGCTTCACAGGCCGCTAAGGCCGCACCACGATACTCTGCTTCCATACTGGACAATGCAATTGTAGGCTGTTTCTTACTCTGCCAACTGATCATGCTACTACCCAATCCAAATGCATAGCCACTGGTTGACCTCCTGTCATATGTGCAACTAGCCCAGTCAGCATCAGTGTACCCCATCAAGTCAAGGGTTTTCCCATATGCATAAAACAACCCATGATCTGTGGTACTCTTTATATATCTCAGAATTCTTCTGACTGCATCCAAGTGTGGTTTGCGAGGCTTCTGCATGAATTAACTGATCAGCCCAATAGCATAACTCAAGTCAGGTCTAGTGATCGTGAGATAGATCGAGCTGCCTACCATCTATCTGTACATAGTAACATTCTCAATCTCTGTCCCAACATCAATCTGCAGCTTGACATTCTGCTCCAAAGGCATATCCATAGGCTTGCAATCAGCCATACCATATTTCTGTAACATGTCATGAGCATACTGCTTCTGTAGTAGCCATATGCCTCGAGGTGTAGAGACAACCTCAATCCCCAAAAAGTATTTCAACTCTCCAAGGTCCTTGACCTTAAATTCAGTCTGTAAACATGTCTTTATTTCAGTAATCCCATTTTCATCATCTCCTGTAATGATTAAGTCATCAACATAGACAACTAGGAAAACATAGCCATTATCTGTCTTTTTCACAAACAGACTATGATCAGCATCTCCCAATCGGAAACCATGTTGCTGTAAATAACTGCTGATGCGAGCATTCCATGCTCTGGGTGCCTGTTTCAACCCATATAATGCCTTTTTCAGCTGACATACATGTGCTGGAAATTCTGGATGTACATAGCCTTCAGGCTGTTCCATGTAAACCTCTTCCTGTAATTCTCCATTGAGAAATGCATTCTTTACATCCATTTGCCATAGTTTCTAGCCTCTAGCTGTTGCCAAAGCAATCACAGTTCTAATTGTAGCCATCTTTGCTACAGGGCTGAAAGTCTCCTCATAATCAAGACCATATTGCTGCACATACCCTTTTGCAACCAGCCTGGCCTTATATCTTTCCAATGATCCATCTGATTTACATTTTACCTTATACACCCACTTGCATCCAATAGGTGTTTTGCCCTCAGGCAACTGTACCAAATCCCATGTACAATTTTCAGCCAAAGCTGAATATTCCTCATCCATAGCAGCACGCCAATTCTCATCTGAAACTGCCTCATCAAACTTACTTGGTTCTCTAAAACCTGTTACTTTCGTCATATAAGCATAATGACGGGCTGAATATCTAGTGTAAGTATACCTGTCAACAGGTCGTCTGACCCTCTCTGATCTCCTGAGCTGTGGCTCACTGTGAGCTTGCCTCTCATGAGGCGGCACATAACGGCTCTGTCTAGCACCTGGCGTCATAACAGACGGAATCCCCAATTCACTATCTAAGCTGTCACTACTAGATGAATCATAACCTGCAGTGAGTGGACCTGTTACATCTTCAAAAACCTTTTCTTTTCCCTTATCTGTTCTCCCCCTCATTGACATATCCATGTCAGTGGATGCAGTAGTGCGACTCCATAATCGTCCTGTCCAAGGACTCACTGTAGATGATACATCACCTGTCTGACCAGTCATGGAAGTACTCTCTGTAGGATTATTTTCAGCATGACTCATACTGGGTGAGCCATCAGTAGGCACTGCAACAGGATTCCCATACCAAGATGCTAACTCATCAAATACCACATCTCTACTTATGAGTGTCTCATGCGTAGAAGGTACATAACACTTATAAGCTTTCCGTTCCTGTGTATATCCAATAAACACACTTTTCACTGCCTTAGGATCCAATTTCTTCCTCTTCTCATCTGGTATATGCACATATGCAATGCTGCCAAATATCTTCAAGTGTGAAATATCAGGTTTATGACCATACAGCTGTTCATACGGAATGACATCATGAATCCCTGCTGTAGGGGTTCGATTCAACACATATACAGTAGTCACCACTGCTTCAGCCCAATAACCATTTGGCAGGCATTTTTCATTCAGCATAGCTCTAGCTAACTCCATCAAAACCCTGTTTTTCCTCTCTGCAACACCGTTTTGTGAGCTGTCTTCTGATCCCATGTTTAGCAAGATACCTGTCAAAGTAGTTTGAGACATATTCACCTCCTCCATCTGATCTCAAACATGATATGTAACAGCCCAATTCATTTTCAGCATGTTTCTTGAAGTCTTTGAATGCATCAAACACATCATCCTTATGTTTCAAGATATAAAGCCAAGTGTACCTGCTGAAATCATCAATAAATGAGACATAATACCGTGCACCGCCAAAAGAAGCATTATGTGAAGGACCCCAGACATCAGAGTGTACCAACTGTAAAGGCCTAGTGCTGTTTTTTACATGTCTCATGAAAGGAAATCGTGCTTGCTTCCCAAACTGACATGCAGGGCATACATGACCAAAATCATTATACTTGAATTTAGGTAATCCAAGTACTACTTCTTTTTGCTACACAGATTTCAGCTTTTGTACATTGACATGTCCAATCCGCTTGTGCCAAATCTCTACATCCCGAATGGCACTCTCATCATGTGCAAACATGGCTGCCTTGAGTCCCGGAATGGTCGCATCCAATGTAAACATCCTGCCATCCCTTTTGCCCTTGGCAATTAGCTTGCAGCCATTTCCATACTCCTCAATGAAACATCCATCCTTGTTAAACCTCACTTGCAGATTCTGTTCTGCCATTTGACCCACAGACAACAAATTCTTTGTTATGGTCGGTACATGTAAGACATCATGCAAGCCTTTCTTCTTGCCATCAGGCATCATCAATGGAACAATCCCTTTATGCTTTATGTCATGTTGGGTATCATCCCCAGTACATACATGACCATGTGTACCTGCAACCATCTCATCAAACCACTCTCCATGCGGGGTCATGTGGTTTGACGCTCTAGAGTCAACGTACCATCTGTCATCTCTATCATGTCTCGATGCATTTTTAGATACATGCTGCATGGCAAAGAGTCTATCAATTGACTCATCATGAGCACCACTGGAAGATGCATAGTGCCCATGTTGTCTGCCGTTTGCCTTCATATCTCCTTGCTTCTTGTAACAATCCTTTGCAATATGCCCATACCGGCCACAATAATGGCAGTCCTTGTCCCTGTTGGGTTGATCAGACGACTGCCATGAACTAGAACCACCACCTCTACCTCGGGGTGATCTCCCCTGCCTCTAAAACCACCGGATCCTCGCTGGCCCTGTGTATTGGCACCATGCCAATTTCCTTGCTGTTGCTGCTGTCCATAGGCATTACGAGTGTCACCACGACCTCGAAATGAACCACGACCTCTAGATCCTCTGCCACGCTGGCTAGAGTACAACACAGTGTCTCTACTCTGAGATGCACTAGAACCTGTATTCAAACCAAGTTTGACTTCCTCATGTAGCAACAAAGCAACTAGCTCTTCCCAGCTAGGGGACTCTTCTCTAACAAAAATGGAAGTGTCAAAAGCTTTGTACTCTTTGCCTAAGCCATTCAAAGCAACAACAATCATATCATCTTCTGATACACTTGAGCCAATAGTAGCAAGTTGATCAGCTATGGTCTTAATCTCCGTGGTATACATCTGGATGCTCTTGCCATTCCTAGACATGTTGTTGAACTGCTGTTTCAACTGGATCTTTCTTGCATGTGTCATGGTTCCATAATTTTTCATTAGTATGTCCCAAGCATTATTCGGAGTCTCACATCCAGTGATTTGAATTACCATAGCATCAGATATACATAAGGAAAACCAATGCAGCACCTTGCATGCTCTTTCATTCCATAGCCTGTAGGCTCTTTTCTGTTCATTTGTTGGATTGTGTGCAGGCAACTCAAGAGCAACTTCATCTCCTGTACATAAATCCCAATAACCTCTGCCAACCAGAAAGTCTTTCATTCTGAATTTTCATAATGTAAAGTTCTTATTATCCAACTTCTCTCCAACTATCTGAGTGATATTGTCAGTCCCATGTGCATTAGCCATGATGCAATAGACTGTCTATCAAGTGCCTGACTCCCTGCAGTCCAATAAGTATGACTGACTAAGTTCAGTCCGTAACAGTTTATGACAGTTTTGTGCACTAAATTGCAGAAAAAAAATAGGGTATTTTAGCCCACTGACACCCCAAAACAACCCACAAATAAGTGGTCTCAACTGTAGATATAACAGTCAATACATAAGCTATGTGTTTGCTTCAGCTTAAGCTTATGTAACCTCACTGCCAGGGTACATACATGCAGTCTGAAAACTGTAAACTGTGAGTAACCAGTAGCAATTTCAAGTCCAAAACTGAGTGTGTCAACAAATTCAGTTTCAGGTTGCAGTCAACCAGAATTCAGCATACCAAGCTCGAAGCAGCTCCAAAATGTCTTTTGACCATGTCATACATTTACTTTGTAGTGGCAAGTTCAATACATGAGCATCTGAGTAGGCATAGACAATCTGTCTTCATTGACCAATGGCATAAACCTCATGAGCTGTTTGTAATTAACCAGGACAGTGTAACTGCATTTATTTGAGCTTCAAAATTCAGTTTTCAATGATGCTCATTGCTTGCTTCAATTCTCCATGCATTCAGCATGTATAGGCTAGTTCATATAGATGATGGAACCCCCAAGATGACCTGTATTGCTTCAGTAATGCACAGTACTTGTCATTGACTGTGTATGACAGTTTTCAGCCTATCATTGATTTTTAGATCTGAGTATTCTGTCATTGACTGTGTATGACAGTTTTCAACCTGTCATTGATTTTCAGATCTGAGTATTCTGAGTAAGAGATCTGAGCTTCAAGACATTTGATCCAATGTATACATGCTTTGACACATTCTTGTGCTCCAAAGATGCTTTCTGAGTGTAGTACAAGGCTCCTGTGTGTCAGTAATGACTGAATGCATGCTGTCCATTCATGTTTACAGTAGTTCAGAAATGATTACAGGTCTGTGTCTGTCACTCCAGCTCATAACAGAGCTCCCACACAAGCATTTACTCCTTGCACACTTCAAATACCTTCAATAGTGAGCATACATGCTCTATGAACCTTGTCCAGGTGCCCCACTGAAGATTAACAGGTTGCTGTCCACTCAGTTTAGCAGGCGCAGATTTTCAGATACAGGTTGCTGTCCATTTAGATCAGCAAGAGCAAATTTTTAGATACAGGTTGCTGTCCATTCAGATTAGCAGGCGCAGATTTTCAAATACAGGTTGCTGATTTTCAGGAGGCAGTCCACGATTTTCAGACACAGGTTGCTGATTTTCAAGAAGCAGTCCACGATTTTCAGAAGGCAGTCCACGCTGACTCCTCATTCCTTACTTCCATCTCCTTTGCAAGTTGTCATGCCCATTCTCCCACAACCTCATGGATGAAGCTCTGATACCATGTTCAAAGAGTAGAGAGAGAGAAAGGGAAAAGACTCTATATCCATGAGCCTTCAGGCTCTCAAGCTCATTCCTTCATTTCCACACACTGAACTAAAAAGCACACACCCACTACAAGATAAAGTGACCTAGTGTAAACGTAGACTAGACTGACTAACTCTAGTCAGGTCACTGACTGACTACTAACCCGACTTATTTAATGTAGTCACATGTAGACAACTGTACACACTAGCTGTCATAGATGTCGGTCATAGATGAAGACACACTGACGGTGAGCTTGATTTCTGACAGTGCAGCTCCTGGTGCTAACTTGATTTCATGATCAACTTCCCTTTGAGGAGGAAGTTGATCATGAAATCAACCTCCCTTTGAGGAGGAAGTTCTGTTAGCTCTTCAGGAAATACGTTTGCGTACTCCTTTAGCTCTTCAGGAAGTTTCCTTTAACTTGATTTCCTGAAGTTCTGTTAGCTCTTCAGAAAATACGTTTGCGTACTCCTTTAGCTCTTCAGGAAATACGTTCTTCCCTAGACTCCTGATTCTGATCTAGCTTATTAAGCTTAATCAAATAAATAGGTAGCCCTTTCCTAACTCCTTTCATTATTCGAGATGCTTTGGCCAGTTGAATTTTTGGCTTCCCAACCTCTCCTTGAGTTGTGACCAATTCCCCTTCAGAATTTCGAAAGGAAACTTAGCCCTTTTCACAGTGAATGTGGGCATCATTAGGTTTAAGCCAATCCATTCCGAGCAAACACTCGTGGATACCTAGGTTCATAACCCTGAATCTGACTGAAGTCGACTTTCCACCCAGTAGGAATTTCACCTTAGCAGTTTGCCTAGTACAAGTGACCTCATGACCATTTGTTAATTTCACAAGTAAGGTAGGTGCATCTTTTGTGGCTATTCCTAATCTTCTTGCACAGACTGGTGAAATGAAGGAATGTGTACTGCCACAATCAATCAAGGTTTTGAAGCTTTTACCTTGATAATCCGATGGTGTCTGAATCACCGCAAACTGGTGATTCGGGCCTTTTTTGTGAAGGGCGGCATGAACTGTTGCCCTCTCAATGTCTGCTTCCATGGATGGGTCCTCTTCATCACACAGCTCCTTGTTGGCAACACTAGAGGTTCTTCCTCTGGCCCTGACAGTGGCTCCTTGGCCACGGACGGTACCTTGGAATGGCCCTTGCCGTTGTCCTCCGCTAAGCTTGGGACACTTCCTTTTAAAATGTCCAGGCTCGTTGCAATGGAAGCAACGGAGATTGCGGCCATTACCTTGGGTTGGCACAAAATTGTTGACAATGTTAGCCCTGGCTTTCTTCCTTTGTCCCAGACTTTGGCCCTACGTTCTCTTAGCCTGGGACCTATACACTCCCTTGTTTTGATCCTTGTAAGACCAAGTCTTGTTATTTCTTGGCCTAGTTTGCACTTCCTGAATTATGGGTGCAACTCGAATGAGCGCATCCTGTAGATCTCTTGGGTGCATTGTTGTTGAGATGGCAAGCTCAACACATGTGGACATGGATGATGGACCGCCTGGTTAGATGGGTCCACACGTCTACACTTAGCACGTCGGTGGTCATTATGACTCTCACATGGCCACTGACTCATTACTTATTATATTCAGGTTGTTACACCTATTTACAGCTGGCATAGTTATAGCGCCAGTCGACTAGTGTAGTCGGTTATGCATTGTTTGACTTAGTAGGCCACTTTCCTTTTATGTTGTATCTTATCTATACTTTGTGTACATTGTAAAGTGTGTGGAAGAAGAAGAAGAAATCAGCAAGAAAACGTTTTGGCCTCCATCTCTCTTCTTGTCTCTTGAGTGAGCTTCTCCTTGTGCATTCTGTGTGTGTTCGGCGCAGCATCTTGAGCAACCCCCTCCACCACGCGATTCTTGACAATTGTGATGGGACCTGAAATGGGCCGGCACTGGCTATGGCACTAGCCGGACCTCATGCTCATGACACACAAACACCCTCACGGCCTCATGGACCAGGAGCGTCAATCTAATGCTAAAGGACAAACTGCCCTAAAGCTTAATTTATGCATTTATAGTTTATAGTCCAACGTTTCCCTTAAACTCCTCAGAGGGAGAACCCTTACACATTGGCAATGCCATGATCACACACATATGGAGGCACTCTCACGGTAGAAACACCGCGGCCCCATTGCAGCTCTCCTACATCGCAGGGATTGGCCCTTTGATGCACTGCTCAACATATAACACAAACGAACACAAACTCCTCTCTTTCATATTTCTCGTATTTCCAGAAGATATACCATGCTTCCTCACTTAACAGTCCCTTAGAAAACTGATCCTCTATCCTACGGCAAGGGATAACCTCACACTCTCAATCGTGGGTCAAATTCCTAAGAAAACAATTGCTATGTAGTCCAGGAGATTTTCCTTTGATACCATGAACCATGCATAGTGCATAATGTGAATGGTTTAGTGCACAAACAAAAGCAAATCAGCATTGTGCATCGTGCGAAACCAATCTTTCCATGATTTCCATACTAACGTTTATATATTTAAAAGAGGAGAGACACCGAGCCTTACGCTCATGCTGCCTTTCCCTTTATTTTAAAACAACAGCCTATAGCCATGATGCAACACATAAATCAGATTTAACATTATACTTTGACACTCAAACTCCCCTCTCACCCTACCGTTTAATGTTTTGCATTTGTTGATAGGTGTAAGAGTCATTTTATGTGTATTTCTTTATGGGAAAAGCGATAAACACGGACGAAAACATAGAAACGAGGATAAACCGAGGCCAACCTTGTGCTCTACCTTCATTATACATTGCACAAACACTTATGTAATTTTTTGGAATTTCACTTTTATCATTTCCTAATTTTCTCCCATTTAAAACCCATTTTCCACCATTTTTTGGTATTTTTCCTCTATTTTCTTCAATAAAAAATGACTAGAAATTAGAATTGATTGTGGTTTCCCCTTTATTTTGCAAAAAACTCCATTTTACCCCTTAAACGCATGTTTTACAGGTTTTATACCATTAATTTCAGTCATTATACTTATGATTTTCTGATTTTCTGAGCATAAACTGATTAAACTTATAGCAAACAACAACATAATTCATAATCAGCCCATGGGAACAATATTTCATCAACCAAATAGCATAAAAACTCATTTTTTCTTCATAAAAATTGAATTACCGCTTAGGCTTCATATCTCGGGATCTCAATTTTGCTACGGGACTCCGTGTCAGCCCTCATTCAATGTCCAACATCTTCACAATCAGCAATCTTCATGTTTTCATTGATCCGGAAGCAATCCGGTCTCATCCGGCCAAGCTTTCCTCCACCATTCTTCATTTTCCTCTTGTACACAAGAACAACCCCTTAAGGGTGAGAGAGAGAGGAGAGAGAAAGACTAGATCTGGTTCTCTTCATTCCCACAGCCATTTCATGGGCGAAGACATGCGATAAGACCGGCAAAGAGGGAGAAGATCGGGGGTATCATCAGTTGGATGGGTTGTTTGTAGGCTGCAATCTCCATCCATCCCCATGTTGGCGCAAATTTTGGCGTGAAGATGGCGCCTTCTTGCTCCATTCTCTCTCCACGTTTTTTGATCTTGTATGCTTAAAATTTTGAAGGGGGGTGGTCCAAACTCAAAAGGCATGCCCAATTTTGGCCTCCCAAGTGTCCACCTTTTCATATCTTGCCCCTTTTGTGGCCATTTCCCCGTCCTGGCTCCGATTCGAGTGCTGTAAATTTTTGCACGTCCGGCTTTACATCCCGCATTGACTGGTAACTCCTGACAACCTGCACGGTAGTCTGAAAAATTATCAAAAATCACCAAGTGTCGCTCGGGCGCCTTTTAAGAGTCGCATTTCACTTGGTACTTAAAATCGTCCTAGCTGGAGCCGCTGCCTTCGATGTTAAATATTTTTTCCTTGATATTCGTAATTTTTGGCTATTTTTAGGCACATCTCGAGCTCAAAACTCCGCTTTCATTGGCGACCATGGGATAGGGCGACTCAGCCCATTGAATCCCACACTAGATCTGCACAAAATAACCAAAGGAAGCATCAAGCTGATACAAAATAGATACATACTAAACACATCACAATGCTCACCCTACCCCCTGACAAAACCAAGGCATGAAATCCACAAGGAGTAGCCTAGCATAATTTGATAGAAGATCCAAAGCTAGTCACTAACCGACTGCTCCAACACGGCTAAACTAAAAAGAACTATCAAAGAGGTTGCCCTAAGTGGTGGTCTGAACTACCTTCCTAACTAAGGACAACATAACTAGGAACTCCTACTAGGCGAGGACTCCTATAGCCTGATCAAGAAGTATTTTCTTTCAGCACATTTCTTCTTTTAGGGTTTTTATTTTCCATGCTCAGGCATGTAAAAAGAAGGGAGCTGAGCGTAGTGACCCAAGGAGAACAGGGCATCGGCCTCAGGTCCTGTCTCGGTACCCAAGAACCTACCAAGCCCTTGCAAGGCGACACTTAATCCTTTTCTGATGCTCACTTTTATTTTCGCTCCAACCTTCCTTAATTTCATCTTTTCCAGCAAGATGCCACCCCTAGGAAGGCAAGGCATCGTCCCCGGGTCTGACTCGTCCCCGGGAACCTACCAGGCCTTCACAAGGCGATGATCAACTGCTTATAAATTTTCCTTTCTTTTCTTTTCTATTTTTAGAGGGGGTTAGAACCCCTTTTTACACACCTCTGTATATATTTATTGTCTTTTAAAATATTCAGGGTTTCCTTCCCTCTAGCATCATTTTTTTTCTCTTTTGGTAGGCTTCTCTAACTGCTTCACAACTAACAAGAACTCTTAGAACGGTTGCCTAGCAAGCTAGCAAAACAGGGTCACTAGGACTACCTTCTAAAATAGGTCTTTCGATGCTTGACAATGTCTTTACAGGAGGCAACGACTACTCAGGCCTCCCTCAGACATACCCAACCTAAACCTGGGACTTCATGCCTTGGACGCCGGTCCCCAACAAGAAAGAAAAAACCCCTTACAAGCACACAAACACATATAGCATAAAAACACGACACTCATAAAGGAGAGATACCACCTGGATAGGGCCACGAGAAGCTTCCGCGCAACAAAAGGCTCCTTCCAAGCTCTTCTTCCGAACTTTCTAGCACAGAACTAAAACAAGAAACCATTAACCGTACCTGCACTAAATAGACAATCGGCCCTCTTGGCCTAATGAAATAAAACACTCCACTACAAAACTTGATCGGCCCTCTTGGCCTAACAAGATCTGGACGTAATATCCAAAGCAGCTAGCCTTCCTAGCTTAAAACTAGATAGGTCATTTTAGTCAACGTAATATTGATGTCCTTGGCATATACATCACACCCTATCAGACTACCCAGGGTGCCAAGGATAGCATATCATAGGTCGACTAACCCCATGCTACTCATGCAAGTTAGCTAAAAGCTTGATCTTGTATTTTTTGATCTTAGGTTTTTTTTTGTTTGTAGAGCTACAAGTCCAAGCCTTTCCACAAATACCCCATCAATAAGGTTGATCCCTTCTTGGGCACTATGAGCTGAATGAACGGCCTCCATGGGCTCGCATGTCCTACATTTATTGTCATCCAAATAAACTGGTCGTTCAAGCGGCTGAGTGGCTCCTTTGGCAGAAATAATCATAGCTTTGTACTCATTCGAACCCCCCCTATTTGGGTTTTCACATAAATCAATGCTGTGACCCAAACTAGGTAGAGCTTCAAGCCTAGGCACATCACATGGGTGTATCCCAAGGCAGTGTATATTGTCAGATATATATCAAGTCTTATCCTCTTGGGGGTTCAACAGAATATATCCAGATGGGATCCTTGGCCTTGCATCCGACACTCCTGCCATACTTTTGGAGATTTTGGGTCTCCAAACCCATCTCACATTTCCCTTAATATTCTTGCATTCCCTTAATTTGCTGCACTGGTCTAACGAACTCAATGCAAACTTATCCCTATGGCCAAATGGCCTCACATCCTTATGACCTTTGTAAAGCACAGGTGAACTTTTAGAATGTTTCATCCTCTTTACAAAAGATGCCTTTACCTGTTTACATCCATACTGCAAATTTTTTCCCATAAGAACCATGCTTTCACTGAAGGGAACAACATCCACCCGAAAGCATGATTCCGACACCAAAGGTCTCTCAAGAGCCTTACTAGCAACAAAATTAGAACCACACACAGAATGCTTATCAACACTTATAGGCCCATTGGTTCTATCCATATTTCCATCACAACTACCTCTCGTGGAAGTGTTGCAAGCCCTAATGGGACTTACATGGCTTGGCACCTATTCACTGAGAGGCATGTCATTACTACTCATAGGATGGCCATTTTCTGCTTTGAGATTTTGGCCACCAAGGTTCCCCTCATAGGCTGTCTTGGTATCAACAATTGAGCTATCTTCTTGCAGAAATGATTGGAAGCTAGGATGCACTTGTACTGAGCGGGGAAAACTCTAAAAGTTTTCCCAACATCTCTGAATATGACCCTCATAATCAATGGCATGCATTTTTTCTTCCCTTAACGACTTAGGATTCTACAGTCCCACTTGGATTTGCGTATTAATCTCTAAGCCATTCAGAAAGAGCTCACATAGCACATCATCTGGTAATGCACTAGCTCTTCTTGGCCAAAGCCTAAGAGTACTATCAAAGGCTCTAGCATACTCTTTAACAGAAAGATAAGACTCCTGTCTAAACTACATAAGCTGCCCTAAGACCTGAATCATAGGGAGCTGCTTTTCATACTCATCTAGAAATCTATCACAAGACTCCTCAAATGATTTGATCGAGCCTCTTGGGAGGCTCCAATACCATTTCCTTGCCTCTCCCTTTAGGGTACTTGGGAATACGAGCATCCGATGTATATCGTCGAATCCACTTGCAATGCAAGTTTGGTCATATTCTCTTAAATGAATCATCAGATCCTCATTTGGCAACCCATAAAACACTGGGAGATCCCTATAAAGAGGAGGACATTTAGTCCTCTCCTTTGGGATCAAGACTGGGTCATCAAAATCTTCGTATTCCTCTTGACCTAATACCAGTGTGTTAGGGTCTTTAATCTCTTCCATTTCCACCTTTACTGGTGTGGAAGAGTCACTAATTCCATGAACTTCCCTTTTCGCCAACTCATAAAGTGGTTTAGGGAGTCCAACACTATGCAATAGGGAATCTATCCCATCATCTGCTAGTGGTGTTCTAGTAAGCCTATTCTCATCTGCCACCACTTTGCTAGAACTTAGGATAGGTCCTAATGAAGTCTTCCTTACTAACAATGGTTTTCCACACACATGGACATCATCCAATGCTTTATGGATCTTGGCAATCACACTACGGTACCCAACTGCGTCGAGCACTAGCATCAGATGTATCTTTAGAACATAATCATCATGTCCTCCTATGTGCATATTAACCATCATTGTCACAGTCTTTTCTATGACATTATCATCATGAATGATCATAGATGACTGTGTCATCTCAGCACTACTTTCACTTTCCCTTTTCTCTAATCTCCATGGGCTGTTAATCTGAGAGGTAGCTCCATGGGTATTTTCCCATAGTGACCCAAACTCAAGCATGGTATCACTTTCAGGGCAAAGGGTAAAATAGTCAATCACCCAATGTGTCAAAGATCCCACTAGACTGTTCAAGATAAACAAAGTATCCTTTGTACGTTGGGGATTTCTTGGATTGACCGTCATACTGATGACCAAGGTTTTTATCAGACTAACTTGATATGCACCGCTTCAAGGTGGCTATCGACCAATAGAATAAAGCTAACAGGTCCCTTATGAGACCAAGATTTGAAAACCACCACTTATCGGCAGCTCCCGGCAGATGCACCACTGATGGGACATGAGATGGGCCGGCACTAGCTATGGCACTAGCCGGACCTCATGCTCATGACACACAAACACCCTCATGGCCTCGCGGACCATGAGCGTCAATCTAATGCTAAAGGACAAACTGCCCTAAAGCTTAATTTATGCATTTATAGTTTATAGTCCAACATTTCCCTTAAACTCCTCAGAGGGAGAACCCTTACACATTGGCAATGTCACGATCACACATATATGGAGGCACTCTCACGGTAGAAACACCGCGGCCCCACTGCAGCTCTCCTACATCGCAGGGATTGGCCCTTTGATGCACTGCTCAACATATAACACAAACGAACACAAACTCCTCTCTTTCATATTTCTCATATTTCCAGGAGATATACCATGCTTCCTCACTTAACAGTCCCTTAGGAAACCGACCCTCTATCCTACGGCAAGGGATCACCTCACACTCTCAATCGTGGGTCAAATCCCTAAGAAAACAATTGCTATGCAGTCCAGGAGATTTTCCTTTGATACCAAGAACCATGCATAGTGCATAATGTGAATGGTTTAGTGTACAAACACAAACAAATCAGCATTGTGTATCGTGTGAAACCAATCTTTCCATGATTTCCATACTAACGTTTATATATTGAAACGAGGAGAGACACCGAGCCTTACGCTCATGCTGTCTTTCACTTTATTTTAAAACAACAGCCTATAGCCATGATGCAACACATAAATCAGATTTAACATTATACTTTGACACTCAAACTCCCCTCTCACCCTACCGTTTAATGTTTTGCATTTGTTGATAGGTGTAAGAGTCATTTTATGTGTATTTTTTTATGGGAAAAGCGATAAACACGGACAAAAACATAGAAACGAGGGTAAGCCGAGGCCAACCTTGTGCTCTACCTTCATTATACATTTCACAAACACTTATGTAATTTTTTGGAATTTTCCTTTTATCGTTTCCTAATTTTCTCCCATTTAAAACCCATTTTCCACCATTTTTTGGTATTTTTCCTCTATTTTCTTCAATAAAAAATGACTAGAAATTAGGATTGATTGTGGGCTATGGGCCTTAGATTCTTTGACAGCAAAATTTCAGGTTTTATTGATGTTATATCCCATATTTCCCCTTTATTTTGCAAAAAACTCCATTTTACCTCTTAAACACGTGTTTTACGGGTTTTATACCATTAATTTCAGTCATTACACTTATGATTTTCTGATTTTCTGAGCATAATCTGATCAAACTTATAGTAAACAACAACATAATTCATAATCAGCCCATGGGAACAATATTTCATTAACCAAATAGCATAAAAACTCATTTTTTCTTCATAAAAATTGAATTACCGCTTAGGCTTCATGTCTCGGGATCTCGCTTTTTCTACGAGACTGCGTGTCAGCCCTCATTCAATGTCCAACATCTTCAAAATCAGCAATCTTCATGTTTTCATTGATCCGGAAGCAATCCGATCTCATCCGGACAAGCTTTCCTCCACCATTTTTCATTTTCCTCTTGCACACAAGAACAGCCCCTTAAGGGAGAGAGAGGGAGGAGAGAGAAATATTAGATCTGGTTCTCTTCATTCCCACAGCCATTTCACGGGCGAAGACAGGCGATAAGATCGGCAAAGAGGGAGAAGATCGGGGGTATCATTAGTTGGATGGATTGTTTGCAGGCTGCAATCTCCATCCATCCCCATGTTGGCACAAATTTTGGCGTGAAGATGGCGCCTTCTTCCTCCATTCTCTCTCCATGTTTTTTGATATTGTATACTTAAAATTTTGAAGGGGGGTGGTTCAAACATAAAAGGCATGCCCAATTTTGGCCTCCCAAGTGTCCACCTTTTCATATCTTGCCCCTTTTGTGGCCATTTCCCCGTCCTGGCTCCGATTCGAGTGCTGTATATTTCTGCGCATCCGGCTTTACATCCTGAATTGACTGGTAACTCCTGACAACCCGCATGGTATTTTGAAAAATTATCAAAAATCACCAAGTGTCGCTCGGGCGCCTTTTAAGAGTCGTATTTCACTTGGTACTTAAAATCGTTCTAGCTGGAGCCGCCGCCTCGATGTTAAATATTTTTTCCTTGATATTCGTAATTTTTGGCTATTTTTAGGCACATCTCGAGCTCAAACCTCCGCTCTCACATTGATTCGAGGCGGGTGTTTATAGGTGGGTTTAGTCCAGCGCAAAACTTCGACATCTGTTGTGTCATATCCATTTGTGGCGCGTACTTCAAAAGAGAGACGAACTTAGAATAGTAAGCATCAAGAGATAGTCCAAGCTACTTCAGTTCATAGAACTCGTTCATCTTCTGCGTGCGGTAGGCAAGTGGTAGATATCTCCCTCGCACAGTACTTTTAAGCTTTTCCCACGTATCTGACCCTTCCGAGATCCCTTGATCTCTACACCATTGCTTCCACCAAAGTCTTGCTTCGCCGGTAAGCTTCAGCTTGGCAAGCATTGCTTGGTTAGCGGGTGCAGTCCCTGCTGCTTCGAAGTAATCCTTCGTGGATTTAATCCAGATCTCGGCATCAGTTTGGACGGTCCTCCCCTTACCATCGAATTCTGGTGGCTTGATTTTCTTGAGAAGAAACTTCTTCTCCTGAATCACAGCCGTACTTGGTGTAGGGGTCGGACTAGGAATCTGGACTTGAGGTTGTGCCTGGGAACTGAGCAATAATATGGATTGGGGTCACGGATTTTTAGGAATCGATTGGTCATAGGAAGATTAGGGTATCCTTTCCTTTGATACCCGTTTTTTCATAACTTCCCAACACCTTGATTTTGTCGGCAGGGATTATTCGAGTCACTTCCTCGTACACATACGTGTTCTGCTTGACCTTTCAATCGCCGACATGTAGGGTTGCATTTGTGTGAGCCTCAATAAAGATGAATAGCTTCACAATCTTTAAGTCCTCCATCCACTTGATTCTCTTCATCAAGTTGGTTCGAAGGTACACAAGTCGGTGGGCAGTTATGTAATAAATTTCTGAATCACCCGTCCATCTTCGTTCCACGTACAGGGGTGAAGGATTGTAGATGCGGTCTAGGATATTCATCATATCTAACCTCCATCGATAATCCGAGGCACGCATTGCAATATCTAACCTCCATCGATAATCCGAGGCACACATTGCAATATTTATCATATCTAGGATATTCATCATATCTAACCTCCATCGATAATCCGAGGCACGCATTGCAATATTTCATGCAGAAATATTACAGTCCACCTATCTATGGCTATGTCTTCATCTTTGTTGGAGGTGCTATTTCTTGGATGTCCAGGTGTAGAAACGCATTGCCCTATCTACTACTACAGAGGTAGAGTATATTTCAGCCATCGAGGTAGCTTACAAGGAGCTCTCTTGTTAGGCCGTTTGGTGGTAGACCTTGGTATTCCTAATGTGGTCCCTACATTGCATTCAAATTCTATGAGTGCTATTTAGTAGGCCAAGAATCTAGTCTTCCATGCAAAGATGAA
Source organism: Lygodium microphyllum (assembly GCF_053477565.2). Taxonomy (NCBI): domain Eukaryota; kingdom Viridiplantae; phylum Streptophyta; class Polypodiopsida; order Schizaeales; family Lygodiaceae; genus Lygodium; species Lygodium microphyllum. The sequence continues at coordinate 60,808,637 of NC_141161.1, forward strand.
GCACATTAAGGTGCATTACCACTTTATTTGAGAGGTCATTGAGGAAAAGTCCATTGAGCTTGTCAAGATCTCAACTAACCAAAATCTTACATATCTACTCACTAAAAGGCTCTTAGCGGGGAGCATTTTTCCTTTTTTAGAAATTTGATGGGTGTTGGATGAGATGATGTCTTTACTCATCCTATTGTACTTATGTACATTTGTAATTTGTCACTTTTTTCTTGTTCTCTCCTTACTAGGGAAAATTCATCTTTAAGTGGGAGGTTGTTGGGGGTAAAGGCACCTATGTCTGGCCACCCTTGTAGTAGTTGCACCACTGACAATACCCGCATACCCACGCACCCAGGCATTGCATGTGGTGGCATACACCCATCACTCTCTCTTCATTATTTTATTTCAATAACATTTGAATAAAGGAAAGGCCAATCACACATTGTGACTACTAGAGTTTCCACATTGTATGTGTATCTCTCTCTTGCTCTTACTCCTTCCACCATAGCTCTTGCTTTTGCTCCATGCTTCTAGTTCAGGGCTCACTCCCTTCAAAAATACCACCAAAGGTTCAAATACCACCAAAAAGCACTAATTGCACAAAAGTGTCAAAAAGAATGGACCAAGTTCTTCTAAGTGCTTCAAGTACCAAAGAGCTTAAAATATACCAAATATACAAGAATCACCAAATTATCCTAAAAAGAGTATAGACTAGTAGAAAGAAGCCTTTTAGTAATGAGAATAACCAAAGAGAGTACAAGAAGCACCGAATATGGTACTAAAAGGGTTTCAAGAGTACCAAATGTATCCAAAATAACCAAGTGCTCTAAAAGGATTAAGAAGAAATAAAGCACCAATTCCACCAAAGGTTCAAAAAACACCTTATAATCCTAGAGTACCAAGAACCACCAAATGCACCCTATATTTTCACGTATACCAAAGGCAACCCCTAAACCTAATCTATCGAATAGGAATAGATCAACCAAACACTTTGAGAATGTACCAAGTTCTACCAAATGCTCTAAGTACTAGAGAGATTAAAGGTGATAAAAAACACCAAAATATACCAAAAAGAGTCACATTCTATACCAATAAGTTTTTAGTAAGGAGAATAGCTAGAGAGAGTTTCAACAAGGAGCACCGGATGGTATTGAAAGGGTTTCAAGAGTACCAAATGTATCCAAAACCACCAAGTGCAAGCAATACTAGGGACAAACCAAGACAAGGTACATTGAGTATACCTACTCATACCTGAGTAATACCTCCTTTTGTTGGATTGAAGCCTTTAGCTCTGTTAACCTATTTAGTGTACTCTTGGTCTTGCTAGGTATCCTCTCCAACAATGACTCCAAGTTAGCAATGTAATCATAGACCGGCCTTGCATACCTAGGCCCCAGCTCTCTACAAATGTCACTCATAGAATTTGCAAAGTGAGGCTTCTTTCCAAGAGGACATTGGCCTGGGAGGCACCATTTTCCCTTCTCCATGTGTCAATCTTCTTTTTCAACCCCCCTAGCTTGCTCCTACACATCTAAATTACACTTTTTCCAAACCTATCCCATGCCACTCTGTGGTATGTGGGGTCTTCCATCACATCATGGCATCACTCAAATGCATAGCATAGTGAAAACCTAGTTGTGATCTCACCAAAAAATGGAGGTGCTTGATACACCTTGTGGAAAAGCAACCTGCAATCTTCCACTAAGTGAGAGTGCACATTGTTAAGATAGATCTTTGCACCTTTTTGGTGCTTATGCTTGAAGATAGTCACCATTGGTCTTCACAAAGGGTGTCTTTGCTTAAGTCATTTGGAAGCATCCCTTCCAAACTCATGATGTACTCCTAGTGCAACTCCTCTAGCTTTGCTTAGCTATGGGTACTCTTCCATTTTATTTTTTCTACCATGGACCTCTTTTAAAAAATAAATAATGCTTAATCTATATAAATTTGTTTTTTTTTTGGGATATGGGGTGGGGGGACAGGGTTCAACAACCTAAAATTATATGGATACAAAGTGATTGTGTTTTCTAATACAATCTTGGTAGAAGTTTTGCCCAGTGCAATAGTAGTAAATTTTGGTGCTATTGCACCACCAAATTTGGTACTGTAAAGGTTTAGTGTCTTTGCTAGTTATCTTAGAAAGTTCTAAAACTAGACAATCATCTGCAACAAGCTCTTAGGAATTGAAATTGTGAGATTATCCAATAATGTTGCTTTGATGTCACCATTGACCAAAAGCACTCTATGCACAAGCATACATTGGAATATTTAACCTCTTCTGTGTTTTTTTTTAAAAATGCTAATACAAATTTGTATTGATATGTAAAGGTAAAATTTATAGCCTAAGAAAGAAGGCAGAGCTTGCTAGAGGCTTTAAATTTTAGTAGACACTTTATACATGTTTCTTACATCCCCCCTAAGCAACATTAGGATTTAGCATACATCCCTACTTTTCATAGAACAATTTCTTTTGGACCTTGGTAATCCAAAATACATGGAAAATTTGGACATTGTCAATCCATTGACAATCATAGTAAACTTAGATGGAAACAAATTGATTTGAATTAATAAATATCAAGTATTACATATAACTATGGCCACTTGGCATGGACGTTATATCTAACTATGGCCTATTACCACTTAAAGTTCAAAGTTATAATAGAGAACCCACTTTAACCCTTAAGAATTAAGAAGTTCAATCAAGGGAGTGGCAATAAGAGCATAATCCTTGATGAAAACGTGTTACCATCCTATGAATCTTAAGAATACTCAAATTTCTTCAATAGTCTAGGGGGATGGCCAGTCTTGGACATCCTCCACTTTTGCAAGATCAATTTGGATTCCCTCAACTCTAAAAAAATAAACACTAGGTAATCAATCTTGTTTTTGAATAAGGCACATTTGCTTTGCTTTTCTTTGCATAGAGCATGTTTAGTCTCAAGGAATCTATCAAGAATCGTGTGGTGGGGGAACTTGCTTGAGCTATTGCGTCAAATACATGCCATACACACAAGAGGAAGTTCACTCAAGAACACAAGAAGAGAGATGGAGGCCAAAACATTTTCTTGCCAGTTTCTTCTTCTTCTTCCACATAAAATACAATGTACACAAAGTATAGATATTATACAACATAAAGGAAAGTGGCCTACTAAGTCAGCTGGTACATAACTGAGTATGCTAATCAATTGGCACTATAACTATTTCAGTGTTGTAGGTAGATGCAACAAACTACATATAATAACTGATAAGTTAGTGGCCATGTGAGGATCATAATGACCATGGACGTGCTAAGTGTAGACATGTAGACCCATCTAGCCAGGTGGTCCATCATCAATGTATGCACATGTTGAGCTTACCATCTCAATAGTATCAAGGATGTCTCAGAGGTGGTTTGGATGATCTTCCTCTGCTTTGGGATAGGCCAAGATGTCATCAAAGAATACATGGAGTAAATCATCAAGATATAGTCTAAAAATGTCATAGACTAATTTGTTGAAAGTAACCTATGCATCAATCAATCCAAAGGGACATTGTTGGTCATCCCTCATGTTAAAATCAAATTTTAGGATATCCTTGTCTTTAATCCAAATTTAATAGCAGCTTGACTGACCTTAGGTCAAATTTTCAAAATAACTTTGCTCCTTGAAATCTATCAATAAGTAACTCATCAATTTGTGGGATTGGATACTTATTTTTAATGGTTACTTGATTTAATCCATGATAATCAATACGAAGCCTTAAAGTTCTATCCTTTTTCTTTTGGAAAAGTGTATGAGTACCCATGGTAAATTGATAGGTCAGATAAATTATTTTTCTAAGAGTTGTTTAAGTTGCTTGTTTAATTCAATGGCTTCAAAAATAAAAAATTTGTAAGGTCTCTTTGCCCGCTGGTTTGGTTCCTAGGGTTAATTTGATTTCATGATCTACATCGACTAAGAGGCAGTTTAGTTAAATCTTCAAAGAGCACATCTACGTACTCGCTAAGCTATGGCAGTTCTTCAAGGTCCATAGGCACATCTACCTTATTTAATTTGATAAAATAAAATAAAATGTGTAGTCCCTTCCTTAGACCCTTTATCAATTGACTTGCTTTTGCTAACTATAGTCTATTATTCCATATTTTTTCCTGAGCTTAAACTAAAGTTCTATCAATGTTGTTGAAAATGATTATCCCTTACCCATTGTGAATACTTACTTGATTAGAACCTAGCCAATCCATATCTAAGAGACAATCATATGTTCCTAAGGATAGAACCCAAAAATTTTCCTTTGTGTACTGATTTCCTAATTGTAGATCAATATGTTTTATGATTTGTACATTTCTTTTTCATTTTTTGGTTAAATTACAAGTCTCCTAACATGTTTAAGATCGAATTGTAGTTTTTTAATGCACTTAGAAGACATAAATGAATGAGTAGCACCATAATCAATAAGAATTTGAAAAGGTTTACCTTGGACCCTAGCTCTCTTTTTAGATAGGATAATCCACTATTTGGTGAGAAAGGGATAGCCCAAAAGTTCCTTCTTGGGAGAGATTACATCAAACGTTGAGCCATAGCAACACATCTTCAAGGTCAGAAGGTTTAATGTCCTTCAATTTCCCATTCAAGTGTGGGTTTAAGCCTTGAAAAAAGCACGCTACTTGTTGTGTCATACTCATTTTGGTGGCATACTTTAGAAGGAAAAAAAATGGGAGTAATACACTTCGTAGGCCCTGTTGTCTTAAGTTAAAGAACTTGTCCATTCTATAGAATTAGTAGGATCGAGACAAGTAACTTCTTTGGACAACTTCCTTGATTTGTTCCCAAGTTTGGGATGTCTCGGTGGAAGCCTTGTCATGACACCATTATTTCCACTTAATCAGGCCTCTTCTAGTGAGATGTAACTAGGTGATCACAACCTGATTGGTTATGCTTATTCCAGCTACGTAAAAATAATCTTCCATATGTTTGATCCACATATTGCCATTTATTTCTATCTTTATGCCTTTCCCCATTAAACTCACGTGGTTAGCTTACTTAAATAGAAATTTCTTTTAATTTGTGGCAAGGGTACTTGAATAATATATAATAACTTTAGACAAGATAATTCTTGATAAGATTTTTTTTGACACTATCAAAAGCCTAAGTTTTATTACTTTCGTATGCATAGTATGTAGCTTTTGAAGATAACTTTTTGATATATTGAAAAATGCTTTTAGTCATGAAACTTGGACATTGTATGTATCTCTTTGTATACATATGAGTTTTCATAGACTATAAGAAGCTAATAGTAGCTTGGTTTTTTGAAAAGTCCCTTGAAAATGTAGTTATTTCATTTTAGCCTACTTGAATGAGCTATTCTCTCAAGAGATAAGACATTAGTAACTTGATCATAGATATACTAATCTTGATGGATACTTTTATCGTTCATAGTTATAATGGTTTTTGCACATGGCTCTTTAAACATAAATAGCTTGACAAGCTTGAGTTCTTTCATCCATCAAACTCCGTTAAGATTTGTTTCAGATAGGTTAATCTTTTAGCAACAATAAAGTAATAGTTGCCATGATTTGTCCATCGCCTTTCATAATAGTATCCAACGGGACAATCTTTTTAAGATCCTCATGAAGTCTTCTCACTAAGCATAATCCACCAAATACATAACAAATTGATACATTGTGTAAAAGACCAAGAAGTCATGCCCAGGTTTGTCTTAAATCTATATAAGTGACAAGCAGAATAATTAAACACACACACACACACACACACACATATATTGGAGATAAAACAACTCAATGAAAACAAAAGAAAGCTAACTGTATTACTTCTTTATTTTTATACAATGCTTTATGCAGCTCAAAATTTATATGAAATATAAAATCAACCATAGTATTGTTGAAAAGAGATAGCTTCAACAACTCAATGAAAACAAAAGAAAGCTAACTATATTACTTCTTTATTTTTATACAATGCTTTATGTAGTTCAAAATTTATAGGATATATAAAATCAACCATAGTATTGTTGAAAAGAGATAGCTTCTAATTTGGGTGGCTCACTATGGATATTTATGCTAGATACTCAATGGGGAGACCAAACATCCCTCCACCTGATAACCAAAGGAATATGATCTATGTGCAAATACAACTCAGTTGGGTCATATGACCCAAATAATCCTAGGATATGCCCATTAGGCTCAAGTTATTATCTCACCCTTATGAAACTCAACAAGCCCTAGAGTACCCGTGTGAAAAATAAAAAGTCAGACTATGTTGAGCCTCTCAGCTAAACAGATTCTCAATAGTTGATACTTAAGGTTGTTAATGTAGTCAACATGCATGTAGTAGTTAGTAGATGTCCAATACTAATCCATACACTACACCCATTGTCACGCATGCAAGAACTAGTATCATGGAGGTATGAAATTTGGTCCATTAGACAATATGTGCTCTCTTAAAGGTAGACTACATTGTGAGCCAATCTATTATACCAAGGGAAACATCAAATAGAAGTTCTCATACACACAATAACAAGTGGAAGTTGTTGAGATGGTAAGCTCAAAACATGAGACATTGATGATAGACCACCTAGTTAGATGGATCCAAAATCTACACTTAGCATGTTGATTCTCATTATGATCCCCACATGGCTACTAACTTATCACTTATTATATTTGTTTTTTTGCATCTACTTATAGCTAGCATGATTACAATGCCAATCGATTAGTATAGTTAGTTACGTACTCTTTGACTTAGTAGGCTACTTTCCTTTATGTTTTATCTTATGTATCTATACTTTACGTACATTGTATTGTGTGTAAAACACGAAGAAGAAACTAGTAAGAAAATATCTTTGCATCCATCTTTCTTCTTGTGTTCTTGAGTAAGCTTCCTCTTGTGTGTATGGTATGTATTTGGTGCAAAAGCTAAAGAAAGTTCCCCCACCATAAGATTCATAACATGGTATCAGAGTGACACCACTAAAGAGAGTGGTTTTGAAGGTTGAAGTGAAGAAGAAGAATAAAGATTCTAACAAGTAAGCAATGGGTAAAAAGCTCTCCCATTATTTCACTTTTTCTCTTGGGGATAGTACATGTGGAGGCACCGAAAGCAAGGCAGAGTAAAAATCTCAAATTTCTATTAGATTGCTATGAGATTTGGTCACCTTTTTGGTTATTTAAAGAATTTTAGGCCCCATTTTAGACTCACAAGGTTACTTCCAATATATACTATGATTTCAATTGTGTCAATTGAAAGTGAGTGCATAGGTTACATATTTTGAATATGTAAGTTTTGAGGTATTTTCCTAGAAGCAAACACAAGTTTTATCCACTACGAGATTGGATATTACATATATTTTTGAAGACTAATGAAAAAGATTGCTTGATGTATTATTGTGTACTTGTTGTGAAAGGTTGCAAAAGACTTCCTTATTGTTTTGTATCAATTTTGTTATGATGATAGAGAATAGTGGAAACCCCATCATTAAGAGCCTAGACAAGAATAACTATCCATCATGGAAGTTTTATACAACAAACTTCTTATTGGAAAAAGCCTTTATAAGTTTGTTTTAGGTAAAGAAAAGGAGCTAGAGCTAAGTAATCCTATAATTGCAAAAGAATTAAAGGGTTGGAAAGAATGGAATGCAAAAGATAGAAATGTAATATATTGGCTATTTGCAATCATTTTGATGACACTATGTCAGAGCATATAAAAAATGTAGACACTTCACATGATGCTTTGACAATCTTGAAGAATATTTTTTCAATAAATAAAAAGGCACAAAAGATTCAACTCAAGTAAGAGTTAAATACCTTGAAGAAAGGAAAGATGCCTATAAATAAGTATTTTTGAAGGTGAGAAGCATTGTAGATGCCTTGGAAGGTATTGATACAATGCCTAATGATAATGATTTGGTCTCATCTACTTTGGGTGGCCTTAATAATGAGAAGGTCTAAAAATTATTTGTCTCTTCTGTATATATACAAAAGCCATTTTTAAGTTTTGATGACTTGGTCTCTCTCATGATCACTAAAGAGATCAACATACATGGTGAATCATCTAAAAGAAGTGGTGAATAGTTCTAAGAATTTTACTCAAATTCAAAAAGGGGATGTGGCAAATCCTCTTCAAAAGGACATTGTATGGGATGTGTTAATGATAACCAACAAAATAGGTTAAATCAACAGTTTGATGAAATGCAGATTTCAAGAGAGCATGGAAACTATAGAGGCAAGAGGAGCTTTAGAGGAAGAGGTGGATGGCAAAACAAAGGTTCTAGAAATTCTGGTATTACTCATCTCATTATTGTGGCAAAATAGGTCATATTGTAGCCTAGTTTTATACTAAGAAGGATTATATTTATAGTAATTAAATTGTAGCAAGGAAACTATGCACCATCTTCACGAAAAAATAAAGACAAAGATGAGCATCTATTTATTATGTAATATATGATGAATGCTATTACAAAAGAAAGAGAACACTTGATTATGTATGGTATGTTGATTCAAGTGTATCGACTAGCCATGCTAAATGGTTTGGAGATGTGTAGGATTTACAAAATCTAGATTATGTCCAAGTAGGTGATGATTCATGCCATCCAATTTCACACATTAAAAAAGTTTCCTTGTCTTTGCATAATGGTTAGTATATAAAGAGTTTGTCAAATGTATTATATATACCATCCATTATAAAGCGTTTAATGTCTATTGATCAGATGGTAGAGTAAGGGCTACCTGTCTAATTTAATACAAAAGGTTATTTTATGGAAGATTTTAATGATAAGTGCAGGTTGGTTGCAAAAGGAAGTAGAGTTGGACACATGTTCACTTTAGATGCTAGACTTCTTGCTATGAATGCTGCTATGCATGCTGAAGGCAAAGGAGTGGTCATAGACATTGAAATATGGCACAAATATATTGGACATACAAATATGGAAAGGCTAAAATTAATCTAGTTCAAAGGGTTGTTTATAGGGTTGATTGCCTTTAGAGTTGTAAAATTTCATAAAGTGTGTGAAGCATGTCAATTTATTCATGAGGGAAAAGAGTAATGTGTTTGAGCACTTCAAAACTTTCAAGCCTGTTAGTGTTGAAATAGAAAGAGACTTGAAAGTTAAGCGCTTGAGGTCAAATGGAGGGGAAGAGTACCTTCTAATGAGTTCAGTGACTTTTTGAGGTCTCATGGGATAAAGAGACAATTTACTTGTAGGTATATCTCACAGCAAAATAGAGTTGCAAAAATAAAAAATAGGCATATTGTAGAAGTTACACGAGCATTGATGGTGGCTAAAAATAATTTACCAAAATATTTTTGGTCTGAAGATGTTTATACTAATGTTTATATTATGAACAAAACTTCCATAGCTACAGTTTATGGAACAACCCCCAAAGAATGCCTTATAGGCAATAAGTCCAATGTGTCACACTTGAAAGTGTTTAGTTGTATTACATATGTTCATGTGCTAAATGAGCTATGAAAGAAGCTTGATCCAAAGGTTGAAAAATATATTTTCATTAGATACTCTTTAGAGCAGAAAGGATATAATTGTTATGGCCCTATCACAAGTGAGTTCTAAAGGGAGTGAGCCTAGAGTGGAAGCATGTAAGTGGAAGCAAGAGCTATGGTGGAGAGAGAGAGAGAGAGAGAGAGAGAGAGAGAGAGAGAGAGAGAGAGAGAGAGAGAGAGAGAGAGAGAGAGGAGATATAGAGACTTCAGCAGTCATAATGTGTGGCCAACCTTCCCTTATTCAAATGCCACTACAAGAATAAAGAATGAAGTGACAATGATGGGTGCCTACCACTTGTAGTATACATGTGTACAAGCAATGTCAATGGAACTAATGTATGGGTGGCGTCCACCACCTACACTATGTACAAGTGTATGAGTATTGTCAATGTAACTAATACATGGGCGGCTAGGCATATACACCTTTACTCACAATAACCTCCCACTTAAAGGTGAATGCGTCCCTAGAGAGGAGAGACAACCATTCATCTCATAAAAATAACAAAAAAATCAATTTAAAAAAAGTCGTTTCAGTCATCAATATATCCCCACACTTAATCAAGGAGCATCTTGTGACAAAAAGAATTTTAAGATAGTGGGAATCCAATTCTCCGTGAACTTTCATAGTCATGAAGGGGGTGGATTATGATATCCTACTAGGTAGACCTTTGATGGGAATGCCCGAGTGATAAAGGATTGGGCTAATAGCCCAATATTCTCAAGCAATAGATTAGAAGCAGTCCTAGTAGAGATAGATACTTGGAAAACCTCACCAATGGACCTAGATGCCATCTCTACCATGCTAAAGAGTGACTCAAAGGCTAGAAGTGAATTTGGACCTATCATGAAGTACATTTTTTGTCTTAAGGATAAGCACAATAGGATACATGTGTTGGCAACAATTGATCTCCCATTCTTGAAGGTTGAGAATGAATACAAGCAAGCTATAGACTCAACTAGCAAACCCAAAAACACCATAACTTCTAACCTACCCACAATGCACCTATGCATAATGGCCAGGATTTCCATCAGCCAACCATCGCCAATCACCTGTAAATCTCTTAAGGGAATTCTCTGATGTGTTTGCAGACACATTAATTGATCGAGGTTCATTAGCTAACATAATGATAGATGTGACAATGAAAGATCTAGGCATGTAAGGTGTGCAACCTACATAGTGGCTTATACGACTGGTAGACTAGAGTAGAATTAAGCTTTTGGGCATTCTTTCGTATGTGAAGACAACATTGGCAAGAAGAGACTATTGGCTGATCTATCTGGTTGTTAATTCAAATTCATATTCTTTGCTATTGGAAAATCCATGGATTTTTGAAGCAAAAGCATAGACAGATTGGTTCAAAGGAACCCTAACCCTAGGAAAAGGACCCAACAAAATGGTGTTGAAGTTGCATGGCTCGCAAAAAGGTAATGGATCCACTTCCATTGAAGTCTTAACAGACTCCTCCAACAAAGTTATAGATGGCACATCAAATGAAGAGGTTGTCAGATAGATCTTTTCCAAGAAAATAGAGGCACAATGCTCGATAGTGAGCACTATAAGACAAATCCTGAAAGATGCGAAAGTTCTTGTCAATGGGTGAATACCTATTGCCTAAACTAGGAGTGACATCTAAAATCACCTCTGATAGTGAGGTAGAGGCATGGATGTATTGTTCTCCTTATTACATGGTTGTAGTAGAGTCAAAGACAGGAGCAAAGTGAGACACAGAAGCAGAGGTAGAAGACAACACAAAGAATTTGTTCTTCTCTTACAGAGCCCCTACAAAGGTAGAGACAGAGTTTGAAGAGGACGATGACGATAGTGTAGAAGAGGATGATGACGATAGTGTAGAAGAGGATGATGACGATAGTGTAGAAGAAGATTATGGGAGCGAATTAGAAGGATCTATCTAACCTGAAGAGGATACAAATGAGTGTGAAGTCCAAGAGGTTGCAAAATCTCAAGCTCCCATGCTATTAGACAAAATAAGTCACGTACCCTCTCGACTGGTTAATGAATTGCAACATAGGAAAAATATCCATAATAAATTAATTAAGCAGAATAAGCCTTCCTTCAATAGTGGCTCTTGTTGCCCTAATCTACCCTTCTCAAGAAAGAACAATGATGATACACCTTGCCAACAACCACAAGTCCTGCAACCCAAACAAATCTCAAATGGTTCCTATTATGTGACGTTCCTCAGAAGATGATTCCGCGAGTTAAGAGATAATGAAGCCTCCCATAAAACTCGAAAAAACCTTAATGCCATTTCAACATCCCGAGGAGTGATTCCAATCCCCATGGAAAGAGGAAGTTGATTCCAGTGGAGCATCAGATGAGGAGGCCACTCCCTTGAAGGAGTTGAATTTGTACCCAAAAGTAGTTCACGGGACCTTCATCCACAAAGTGAAAGGTGAAAAGAAATTAATGTTCGTGGATATGGATGGTACTGAGTGACACAAAGGTGGGAATCAATCTTCCAAAAGAGGAGTTGTTGATCATGCATGACCTATTGAAGGAAAACTTGGATGTCTTTGCATGGTTGTACAAAGATCTAAAGGGGATTGATTCCATAGTGTGTTAACATCACATTGATCTAGAGCCTGATGCCAAGCCTGTGAGACAAAGACAAAGGTGCATGAATCCAAATTACTTAGACCTTGTGGAAGTGAAATTGTTAAATCATCTATCCAAAGGCCAATAGTGAATGGGTTTCACCCATCGTGGTCGTACCCAAGAAGAATGGAAAGTTGAGAATATGTCTGGACTTCCAAAAGATAAACTCCAAGATAAATAAGGATCATTTCCCTATTCTTTCAGAGATCAATAGTTGGATACAGTGGCTGGTCATAAACTCTATTCCCTCTTGGATGGATTTAGTGGGTACAACCAATTTCATATCGCAAAAGAAAAGAAATACAAAACAACTTTCACAATAGAATGGGAAATTGATGCTTATAGAGTGATGTCATTTGGGCTCTATAATGCTCCAACTACCATCCAATGATTGATGATGGCCACATTCCAAAATCATCCATATGATTTCTTATGAGGTATACCTGGATGAATTTTGTGTCTATAGCCTAATTCATCAGCATTGGGGACACTTGGAGCAATTCTTTGATAGATGTTGAGAGTATGAGATCTCTCTTAATCCCAACAAATGCGTCTTTGGAGACTCTTCAGGAGTTTTGTTAGGCCACATTGTCTCTAACAAGGGACAGCAACACACCCTGCAAAGATTAAGAAGATTGGAGCTCTAGCAGCACCAACTAACCTCAAGTAGTTGAGGGGATTCCTTGGCCGTGTGGGTTATTACAAATGGTTCATTGCACACTTTGCAACAAAAGGTAGTCCCTCTTGCATAAGCTCTTGAGAAAAGATGTAGAGTCTATGTGGATTGCTGATTGTGATGAAGCGTTCAACACCTTGAAGCAATGTTTGATTGAAGCACCCAACTTGCAACCTCCTGAGATTGGACAAAGGAATTCCATGTGCACAACACTAATGCAGCAGTAGAAGGGTTAGGTGCAATCCTATGTCAAAAAGGCTCCTCAAAGTTAGGCCAACATGTTTGCTACACAAGCTGTAAGGTCATAGATCGAGGAAAAAACATAGTGACGGTGCTCGAATGAATCGCAATGGTGTTTACCTTGGAGAAATTTTGACACTATCTACTGTCGACGCACTTGAAATTTTATGTGGACCATGAGGCATTGTCCTTCCTATTGAGATTTGCAATCACATCCATGCTACCTCTTTGTAAGAGTAGATAGGCTAAGGACATCTAGGCTACAGGAATCCCATAGGCATAGAGGGAAAGAGTGTCACCTACCCAACTCTATTTAACATTGTACTTGCTTGTCATTTTCATATGAGATGAATGCAATGTCAGTGTCATGTTGCTCCTCAGTATAGTGTACTTGATGATTGTCATTTGATCTTGAGTCAAGTTTCTTGGTCTCTATCATGTCAATGTCTTCATGTGTCTAGTCAAGGTCTATGAGCTACCATAGCTGCCATGCTCTAGATCCAGTGTTTTCACATGGTATTAGCGTGTAGCTAAGCATGGCTTAGCATGTCTCAGGTCCTCTCTTAACTCTCTCAGCTCTTCTCCATCATTGCCCACAGCTTAAGGCTAACTCATGACTTCATATTCAGCTCCATTCCCACCTCCAGCTCCACTCAGACTTCTTGTCTACCATAGCCAAATAGCACATAACTCTGATTGAGCTCTTGGATCTTGCAATAGCGGCATTATCTCTACACGCTTCCTTCTAAGGATTTTTCCCTGACTTCAAGCTACTTCACCTTGTCACAGAAATTCTTTACATTAGGCAAACCTGGCATTGTTGTTTTTTGAGCTCACTGTCTCATTCTATGCCCATCTATATCTATATGATGGAATGCTCCCTATGATGTGCAATCAGGCTGCTGTCAAAACGATCAAGTTTTGAAAATGATCAAGAATACACTGCACATAGAGTGAAAAACTAGGCTGCTATCAAAAACCCTAATCCTTCCTCCATAGCCAAATATTCTTCAAGCTCAAAACCACCTCATTTTCTCTCTCTTGCCACTCAAGCCAAGGCATTATCATTTAAATCCAATTACTCTCTGAAGATTCAAGCAAAGTTCACATATCAAATCATTGAGGAGGGGAGATCATGGTGACTTCTTGAAAGATTGAAGCATAGTATCATAGTGTCTCTTGACACTTATTTAGTGACTCTTGTCACTTGTATAAGCTTTGTCTCACATCAAGATAAAGATTTTTTGGGCTACTCTAGCATCAAATCAAGGAGGGGAATACAACATTGAAGATCCTAGAATTTCTTGAAGACCTATTGAAGATTTTCCAAGCATCTGGCTCCACAAGTATCTCTTAATACTAGTCACTTAGTGTTTTTGGGCACTTGTGCTTATTAGCACATTCAATATCATTTCTTCTACTGCTGAAATCTGAGAATTTTGGAGCTGATTTCCTATTGTTCCTACAACTCCAACATGGGCAAGGACTCTCCGACAATTTGCTTTAATGGGTTCGGGTTTCCACCTCGCAGACCCACATCAAGCTTATCCTAATGAAGAAGGGTCTCTGAGCCATCACAAGTGGTGAAGAAAAGAAGCCTCATGATGCAAACCTATTGGCAAAATAATGATGATAAGGCTCAGGCCATTATCAAACTAGAGCTAGATGACAACTATATCCACCATGTGGATAATTGCAATACTTCCATGATACATGGAAGAGACTTGACACTTTGTTTGGTGCATAGTCTAAGTCATAAAAAATATGGTCTCTTGATTGAATTTTTCAGGCTTGACATGAAGTCTAGCACATCACTTGCCACACATCTAAATTACATGGAAGGACTTCTAACCCAATTTACAGGAATCAACATTAAAATGGAAGAAGATGTTTGTGTTGGTGTTCTGCTTAAAAGTTTGCCTTCTGAATATAATAATGTATCAACAAACTTAATCAGTATCCCAAACCCTAAGCTTGTTGATATCCAGGCATCACTATTAGAGGAGGAAAAGAAGCTAAAAACTAAGGAAGAACCAAGCATCTCTAGAGATGAACAAGTGTTATATGTTGGCAATAGGTACAAAGGCAAGAAGGACCAGTTTTTTTGTGATTTTTGCAAAAGGACCAAACACAGTGAGAAGTTTTGCCACGCCAAAAAGAGGTCCCAAAAGGCCTATCTTGATGTAGTTAAAAAAGAAGAAGACTTTGGAGCAAAGGAAGAAGAAGATCACCAAGAGAAGGACAAGCCTCATCAATTCTTCTACACCTACTCTGATAGATTGTTTTAACCTTGTAATGTCTAAAGCAAAAATGCCTTTATTATAAGCTTGTAAACTCCTCATGTAGCCTTGTACTATAGCCTCTGTACACTTTGTGAGGCCCCTATTATAGCCTCTGGATGTCCACCATGTTTGAAGTACCCACACTTAGCCTTTTTTGTGACAGTCTCTAGTCTTTTGCCATGTTTATGGTGTGCCCACACTTTGCAAGTGTTGCTTTCACTAAAGCCTCTACACACTATACTTCCAGTTGTGATTGAGGAGGGGTGTTGATATTTTCAATCACATCCATGCTGCCTCTTTGTAAGAGCAGATGGGCTAAGGACATATAGGCTACAGGAATCCCATAGGCACAGAGGGAAATAATGTCACCTACCCAACTCTATTTAACATTGTACTTGCTTGTCATTTTCATATGAGATGAATGCAATGTCACTATCATGTTTCTCCTCAATGTAGCGTACTTGATGATTGTCATTTGCTATTGAGTCAAGTTTCTTGGTCTCTATCATGTCAGTGTCTTCATGTGTCTAGTCAAGGTCTATGAGCCACCATAGTTGCCATGCTATAGATCCCATGTTTTCACACTTCCTGATGAACAAAGCAGATATGAAAGGCTGAATGATGAGATGACTCCTTCTATTATAGGAGTTTAACTTTGAAGTGGTTACCAAGCCTACCCACTCTCATATCCTAGCTGATCATATATCGCGAATCCCTCAAAGTGATGATGAGGAGCAGAATGATCCAAACAAACCTGATGCTTCCCTCTTTCTAGTTGAAAATATAACCCTATGGTATGCAAACATAGCCCCGGGGGGTCCACTAGGGTTTATCGTATGGTACCACGTGAGTGTAAGGGAGGGGGGTTATTTAAGGGAAGGAGGGTAGATGTTATAAGGTAAGGTCCCATAAATAGGGGGTAGATAAGGGGTATTTTCATATATTTCTTGCACGCAAGTGACGTCTCCTTATTACTACTAGTGAATCCCCCGTGAACATAGCCAAGCTCTTGGCTACCCAATAGTATCCTCCTAGTATGTTGAGTCACGAGAAGAAGAAGCTTCTATTGGAATTAGCCCCTTACATCTTGTTAGGTGGTGGTTTGTACAAGAAAAGCAAAGATGAAGTGTTGCAAAGATGTGTTGTAGGAGATGAACTCAAGATAGTTCTAAAAGCATGCCATGACGAGCCCTATGGAGGACACTTTGCAGGATAAGTGATAGCTAGAAAGGCCTTGCTCATAGGATATTGGTGGCCGGTCCTCCACAAGGATGCTTATAATTACTGCAAACATTGTGATGCTTGTTAATGGATGGAAAAGCCTACCAAGACCAACGCTATGCCCCTATAGCCCATCCTTCTCTCCTAAAGCTGTTTGAGAAATGGGAAATTGACTGTGTTGGCCCCATCAATCTACCAACCAGAAGAAAGAAGAACAAATACATTTTGGTTTATATCGACTATGTGACGAAGTGGTGTGAAGCCACTTCGTCTATGTGACGAAGTGGTGTGAAGCCAAAGCTTTGAAGCAAGATGATGGCAACAATGTGGCCCTATTCCTATATGAGAACATCATTAATCACTTTGACAGTCCCTTAGAGCTAGTAAGTGATAGAGGTACTCACTTCCTAAAAAAGATTATTGGAGAATTGACAGAGCTGTACAAGATCCGTCATCGCAAGTCCATGCCTTATTACCCCAGAGCCCATGGTCAAGTCGAAGTTATCAATCACATCCTTTGCTCAATATTGACAAGGACGATTGCTGCACATCACTGTGGTTAGGAGGATTGACTTACAGAGGCCCTTTAGGTGGTGTATAGAACCTCCCTATTGAGTTAGAGCTAAATTCTATGCACGTGGCTATCAAAGAACGCCTAGGCGATGATGAGTCCTTGTAGTGCTATCTCCTCCACTTGGAATGTATAGATGAGATTCGCAAGATAGTCCTATAGTATATGGAAGCTACCTAGGCTCGAGGAAAGGCCCATTATGATAGTTTCATTAAGCATAAGGAATTCAAGGAAGGTGACTTAGTCCTCGCCTATGATTCACAATTTAGAAAGTTTCCAAGAAAATTAGAATAGCAGTGGATGGACCCCTATAAGGTACTTTCTATCAATTTTAAGAGCTCTATTCAGATACAAGCCGCCATGGATGCCTTTGATGATCCCTTTCTGATTAATGGCTATCGCTTAAAGAAGTATTACCTCCTTGGGGATCTTCACAATTATAGTCAATTGACCCTTTCCCTTTTGGGCATTGCATTGTAATCCTTCCCATGCTACTATTGATAGCCAACATCCTCATCCTAATGAGGTGGCATCGTTCTTGTAGCCTCTCACAACCATTTCCCACCTGTACTTTTCTCCCTTCTCATAAGATCCAGCAAAGGTGGCGAGGATGATTTTAATACATGATATTCCTACCATTCTCCTCTTGGATTTTTTTTAAAAAAAGAGAAAAATAGAAATATACATATATTTTGATCATGGGAGAAAAGGACTTCGGTCCCTGTCATGTCAACTTTTTCTTCGAGAAAATGTGGAAATACCCTCGATAGTAGGAAAAAATGAAGAAAAAGACAAAAAAGAAGAAAAAAATAAAATAAAAACTATTATGGAAGAAAATGAATAAATTTTCTTAGTCGAGCTTCCCAAGGTTTAGTTATAATGCTGCCTCCCTTAGTGCATTCTATCTTGCACCTCCATTAGTATATTTGACTCCCACAGCAACATACAATATCTCTCACTTGCAATCGAAATTCTAGATCTATTGGTTACCTCCCTAGGTATGCCTCTTCATTAACTGATACAAGTGGACATCATCAACCAAAAAAATTTGATCTTCATCGACAATCCCTTAGTGACATAAGCTTTCATCCTAAGCGGATAGGGATGTGAGTATGGTTATCCTTTGTATTTATCATATGAGTATGAGATAGAGGGTGAGGTGATAATCAGACCTTGCCCTTTAAATCCAAAAGAGAGGTGAGATGTGTGAATGGAGTGTTGCACACACAAGGTAGGTCTCTTAATACACAAAGCATGATCTGTTTCTGTGCACAGCACTATAGGGCTCCTTGGCCTTCCTTCTCGCACGTATGCAAGCACAAGGCGGGATGCATTGTTGCACCATCAATTGCACACAATGCATATAATCTTTGCATAAGTGGCAGTGAGGATTACATCAATGGGTGTGAGAAACTCGATTGCCCTCCTATATCTATCAACAAAGTGTGAGGCAAAGGGGGGTTGAGCATGATGGATTTCCCTTTCATCAATTAAGAGGTGAGGATTGAGAGACGTTATGACACTTGGCAATCAAGTACGTTTTTGTTTCCTATCCACACATGGGATAGCCTTCCACCATCACTACACACACATCACTCTATTTGGTGCATTGTACTACAAGGCTCCCTTGCCTTCCTTTTGATATCTATGCCAAATGGGTTGGGATGCACTAATATACTATCAATTATGCATGTTGGCATACTGCTTCTGAACCATCCCTCTTGTCGATTTCTAAATTGGGTGTGCAATACGGGTTCCAATAATCCTCCTTGAGTGATGTGAGCTATGGAGTGAGCGATTGATCTATCATTCCAACATGAGTAACTATCGAGATTGAGTATTGTATTCTTCACCATTGATGGCTTACCAGATCTTCATCAACAACCCTACCTCCCTAAGTACTGTTGCATGGTCCCTACCATGATACAAGTATGCTGTGGCAAACCTTGGTACCTCATATGGATGACTTTGACTCCCTAGCGCATGTTGGTGATGATCTACATCAACCAATTGAATGGGTCAAGTGTTTCTAACCCTACTCTTGCGTTCATTTATGTGTATGTCATGTTTTAAGTGTGGGGACATATGAATATGGATTGTGGTTAAGTGTTAGGCCCTTGTTTCTTAGTCAACCTGATTTATTCACATCTCAAGTGTGGAGACGCATCCTTGCACGTCTTGGTTGCATATAACCATGAACATCTTGTTAGTTGATCCTTACATATAATATCTTGTTTTTTTTAATGCCCTACTAGGGTCCCTTCCCCACTTGCCCGGTCTATTCCCCCCTCCCCCCCTTTCCACGATCTTTCCTTGCCCTTTTGGTTGTTGTATCATTTTGCTACTCCTCTATGTGAATGCACCCTACATTCAGCAAAATTGCAATCTGTCCTTATAGCCCTATTTGTCCCTTTGAACTAGTAACTTTTCCTTTTTTGGCCCTCAATTCTAAGCAATGATTCATGAGTTTTGGCTTGTCCTCCGCTCCCCTTCATCAATGTATTTTTTTTAACCCCACACCCGCATTGATGTGCGGGATGGGGAGTGCTTTCTTTTTTAAAAAAAGTTACCACACATTTTTTTAAAACCACAAAAAACCAATTTTTCTTTAAAAAATTTACCCCCTCCCTCAACTGTCCCGTTCTCTCCCACCCTCTCCTTCTCTCTCTTTCCTCTCTCTTTCTCTCTCCCCGACCCTTTTGTTTCTCTCCTCTCACCTTCCCCCCTCCCTCCTCCTTGTGTCTCTCTCTCTTTTCCCTCTTCTCTCTTCTCCTCCCACCCTTCCTTCCACCACCTCCCTCTTCTCCCGCCTCTCTGTCTCCTTCTCTTTCTCCTTCTTCCTACCTCCCTCCTCCCTTTCCTTCCCTCCCGCCTCTTTCTCCTCTCCTTTCTCCTTCTCCTCCTTCTCTCCCTTCCTCCCATCCTCCTCCCCTATTGCCGTTGTAGAAGGCACAATGCAATCATTGTCATCATGAATGATGTTGCCACCATTGTAGGTGCTGCCTTTGTTGCTGTCCCAAAAGCGTCGCCATTTGCATAATCATTGTTCCCACCTGCCCTTGCAGTGCTAGTGCTCGCTAGTCTTCATTCCCCTCCTCCTCCTTCTCGCTCGTCTTCTTCCTCATCCTTCCTCGCCCACACCCCTCCCTTACCCCCTTACCCCCTTTCCCCCATCCAAACCCCCTTGCCCACCCCCACCCCCCTTCCCTTGTCCACCCCCCCTTTTTGTAACCCCCATTTCCACCCTCCCACCCCATTCCCCCCCCTTGCCTATCCATTACCCTCTTGAACCCCCCCCCCCCCCCACCCCAACAAGAAAAAAACAATGAAAAATTCTGCCATGCCCCCTCGCAAGACACGTGCTCGCACACACACATATATACATATATATTTAAAGAATCAAAAGACAAAACAACACCCCACTTCCCACCCCCTTTCTAAGTAAAAGAATTCGCCCCTCCCATCCCTTCGCCCCCATTTATGGCCTTCTGTGCGTGGGGTGTGGTTCGTAGTTGTTTTTGCCATTGTTCACGTGCGAGAATATGAATATGGTCTTGCCCATGTGCGGTAGTAGGCTAGTTATTGTTCACATGTAGTCACTCCAACCCCATGTACATGCATTTCTATAATTTTTTAATCGTGAAAAATATTAAAAATAGTTAAAAAATTAAACAAAAATCATAAATTTAAAATAAATCATTAAAATTACAAAAATATAAAAATTTTATAATTTTTTGAAATTTTTTGATTATGCATATTAGTTGAAAATATAAAAAAAATAGATAAAAGTTTTAAAAACTCATAAAAAACTAAAAATTGCATTAAAATTTTATAAAACTCAAAAAATAATTAAAATTGTGAAAAAATCTAGTGAATTTTCATGATCAATTTTAACCTTTTTTTATTGATTATATATATAAATATAAGTATATAACTATATATAATTTTTAAAAACTAAACAAAACACATCCAAATATTTTTATTTTTTAAAATCTATCTAAAACAAAAACCAAAATAAATCAAACAAAATACACATGGTGTTTTGGTATTTTCACTTATGCTAATAAAAAAAAGCTAGCTGAAGTGTATTTTGGATTAAATCATGGTCGTGATACATTCTCATCTTATCAGTTAATTTTTGTGCACATTCAAATACACTTGCTTTCACATCCCCTCTGGGTACCCCATTTATTTTAAAACCAAATATCACAACTAATTGCTAAAAAGAAATCAGATAACCACATTTTTTACGCACATCAGTGCTTTACACACACATATAATTCAATTAAAATGAACCAATCATTCACGTAGCAAGCACTTTGTGCGCTAAACACACATTTTTAATTTGTAATAAAATAAACCCACCACCATGAAGGCATGTGCTAAAAAGAAAGCACTCCATACACATTAAATTTCTAAAAATGAACCTGCATTTAGAGAGCTTGAGTTGGGAATAATGTCTGGGAAACGTTAAAGCACCATGAAACTTAATAATTTTTAACTAATGGGTAAAACAAACCGTCGTTTTCTTGCTAAGGTTTATCACTTAATAATACTCACCCATTGTTAATTAATTATTAAAATGTACACTCTAATAAAGTTTTCTTTTCTCTCACATTGCACAATTCCCCTTCTAAATGAAGCACTATGTGGGGTGGGTGATGTGGTTGTCAATCTCAGTCTTTGCTAATCGTCTTAGTCAGGTGCGGTCTAGTTATCAATGTGTTGTGGTTTGGTTCAATCCTATTTTCTTTAGTCATTTTATTTGAGTTAGGGTATGACATGTATTTTTATTATTATTGCCCGATTATAGGCATATTGGGTGTATATGCATAGCATGAAGCTTTTGGTCATATAAGTGAAGAGGTCATGTCGAAATTTTTCAGGATGTGGATTGCTTTAGGTGGTCAATTGGTCGTATCTACATGAGTTATTTCTTTTGTCAATATATTATATGCTGCTATTATGTTTTTTTGCAGGCATTCCTTGTGATTGTCTCTATGTGTGGTGTGTGTGATCCATTTGAATAGTGCCTCATACTCCTCCCCCGGTCTAGTATGTTCCATTGGTTTGTGATGATTATTCGTAGTTGCTGGAATCGGACCTTATTTCTAAGGTCGGGTTATCCAAATTTATGGCGCTTACACTACCACTTATCCCTAATGATTTCCTAACATGTGTGATCAGTTTTTAACTTCTTACAATAAGAGGTCTAGCTCCGTTATAGCGACATATTGTTACCCTCATGATGCCTAAGATCCTAGGAAAAGCTTTTTCTTTACCCTATCATGGAAAATATTTTCTTGCTACTCATCAACTTTTCTCAAATGAGGACATTTTGAAGATTTTGCAGAGGTAGACTATGGATGTGTTGAATCTTAAGCGGGTCATTACCCTTTCTGGAAATGATTGTGCCAATTCCTTTACATAGGTTCATGCTTTCTAGAACCCCTTCTAATTATGTTTCGAAGGAATTGTTTACATTTTGTCGCATGTTGTTGATTGGCCTTCATATCTCCTTGCTAAAATGGATTGGTATTTTATTTGAATCGTGAGGGATAATGTAACTAATGTCACATTTGGTTCCTAGCTTTATGTTTTCTTGACATATGATGCCCCTGCAAAGGAAATTCCCTCACTATCTATTGATCCTCGAGTGGTTCCTCCTCCTACTGAAGATCCTGATGTTATCATTGCAAATACTGACCCTCGTCCTTTGGTCATTCATAGGAAATGTCTTAAGTGAGTGGCTAAATTAAAACTAGTTTCCACTCCTTCAGTTTCAATTCTTGTCCAATCTTGCAATCAACTGCGTGCTTTCCTTGCAACGCCCAAGCTTTTCAAAGCACATAGAGATGGCACTCTGGATATTTCAATTCCTTCTGTACAACGTGTTGTGATAGGAGATCCAATTCAATTTCTATGTTGCGAAGACATTCAAAGCTCTATTGAACTCTCAATTACTTCTTATATTTAGCAACTCTATTCTTCTTTGAATGAGGAGGTATAACAATCCAAGGAGAAGTTAAACAAGGCTAATATTAAGCTAGCCTCTGCCATAGAAAAATGTTCTAACCTCTGTACACAAATGGAGCAACAAACTAAGGTCATTGATGCCCAGAAAGCAAATATGCCTACTTTATAAGCTCATTTGGTAGATACCAAATCTAAAGTAGTTATTGTGATTGAGGAGAGGGATATATTGTTGTGAAGGAAGCCCAAGAGTTGAAAGCTCTAACAGTTGTCCAAACAAAAGAACTCAAATCAGTCCAACATTATCATAGACCAAAATAATACTCAAATTCAACACTTAAGCAGTCCTATTCTGATTCACATAGTCCTTTTGTGCAGTTGTCTTCTTCTTTATCCCCTACAGAGATTTAGTTGTTTTTCAAAGAAATGTGATATTATGTCCTTTATTCAAAGCCAAGGTGGAAAGGCTTCAGTCAAGAATGGACTTGTTATGGACTTGTTTTGAGCAATTCCAAGAATTTGTTTCTCTAGATCACTTATTCTTTGTGCACTATAAGCAATTTAAGCTCGCATTTTATATTAAGCTTTCCACAATGGATCTATTTCCTCCAGAGGATAGCTAGAGTGGAGCACTACAAGATATAGACCTTATACTGACGTCTAAAGCGACGAAAATACAAACAAAAAAATTTGCCTCCGTCGTCGCAAAAAGCGTCGTTATTGACGACGCCATAGAAACGTCGCTATTGGCGTCGCTATATACGTCGCTATTAGCATTACAAATGCGATGCAAATAGCGACGTATATAGCGATGCCAATAGCGACGCAACCAGTAAATTTTTGATGTGCATAGCGACGGCAATAGCGACATGAGCAGTAAATTTGCGACGCCAATAGCGACGGTAACAGGGATAAAAAAAAATTTGTGGCAGGGCAGCTTGGTTTGACTACTGTATACAAAGCGCTTGCAAACAAAAAGAATGTATACTGAAATCATAAAACTGATACATGAAATAAATACATGATCGCATAAAAAGCGATTGGTACAATCATGAGAGGATATCACTAATACATAGAAAATGTCTACATAGATCAGGCGACTAAAAAATAAAGGTGTGTGAGCTCCAAGGATCCAAGGGCGAGCTACAAATCCTCGTCCCCTGAAAGCTCGTCCCGCTGCAAAGGAGCATCGAATGGATTTTGTAGAAAAAAAAACAACACATCAATCCACCATACAATAATGCATTCAAATATCTCATGGTAACTACGGAGAAGAAAGATGAGTGACTTACAGGGCCACCGCGTCTATACAATCGGTCGATCAATGCATTGAGACCGTGCCTCTCTGCATATCGAGTCTCAAGGCCTTGCGGATCGCGATTTGTAATGGAGTGCTGCAAAGAAAACAAAATGCTAATTGTTAGAAACATGATTGTCAGTACAAAGAATATTTCAAAAAAACAAACAAGCAAAACAAAAGAGAAACTTACAAAGTCCTCCAAATATGTCCTGTGGCTGCCACTCCCAAGATGATGGACCACTCCGGCCTCGAGTCGTGCCCTTGCCACCTCGCGCTGCTGACTCCAACGTCCTAGAGAATCTGTAGCCTCCTCCCTCAGTCGGCGGCCAGTCATCTGCATCTAACCACTCGGGCTTTGCAGCCCCACTCTTGATTGCCTTGCGTGCGTCGAATCGTCTATGTGACATGTATGCACGCATGCAATCTATCATCCAGCCCGTAGAGAATCTATCTACTGCAGTTGGCACCAGAAACTCCTCGTGCAAGGATGCTACTATGTAGTCCTTTCTCCCCTCCAGTATGTTCTTCCAAAGATCCAGGACGTTGTGCCGAAAAACTTGTTGGCACATCTCTCTCATGCGAGCCATCACCCTCCTCCCCTCATCATTCATGATGATGGCTCCTAACCTACTATCGACCAGATATCCATAACCCCTAGGAGTCTGCCTAAGATGGGTCCTCTCCCATCTCCGTCCACGCTCCTGGGCATATCCAGGAGACCCCTCTACATCTGGTGTACCGACGGGGGTAACCTCTCTCGGAGTGGCACCCAAAGGGGTGGCACCAAAAGGAGTGCCACCTGCTGACGGCTATGCAAAAGACGGAGTAACTAGAGTAGACGTCCCCACAGGTGTGACAAATCTTGGAGGTGATGCAGCTCCAATTGAACGACGAGACGGAGACACCACATCCGTGTCTCCACAACAACATCCCCCTGATCTCGATGCAGTCCCTCCCTCTAGCCCAAGTCGTGAGCGTCGAGATCATCTGCTTGAAGCTGAAGCATCCGATCGCGTTGAAGCAGATCTAGCAGAGCGCCCTGGCAAAGAACGAGACAACTCTTGGTCTTCTATCTCTCAGAATCTCGCGAGCTGGTCTGGAGACATGTGTGCGAAGATGTCTTGCAACTCCTCATCGCTCATCCCTCAACTCATCCTGAAAATGTCACTTGCACAGATAAAAAATGGTGTTAGAATAATCAATTTAAATTATATAAAGCACAGTAATATAAATCATTTTTAAAAAATCCCTCTTAAAATGCATATCTTATGTACCTTTATAAGAGATCTAAATAATGAATTGAGTAAGTGGATGCTCCAAGTATGAAATATCCTATGCTCCCATGCTAATCTCCTGACACAACTCCGCATACACTGGAAGGTCGATAGACATGTCACCACAAAAGAATGAGTCCGCCTTGTTCTCAAAAATTTCTTGGACTCCTGTATTTCCATCATTGTTAGCCGATGCGGGCTCCAAGCTTTCGACGGCCTCCACCCCTTGTAATATCGACCCCTTTATTTGCATATTATCTTCATCTATGCTCGAAACATTGCTTTGATCATATACTCTCGCACTTCGGGGAGTTGAAGGTATAACATACCACCATCGAGGTTGTTGGGGATTTGGATAGAAGATTACCTATTCACAAACACGTACAAGTCCACAAGATGCACAAGAAGGTGGACTTGTATCGTGAGCATGCTAGTGGGCAGGTATTTCTCAAAGAGGCAGACCATCTCCACTGCTCCCCGCCTCGCGGATTCAATAGAGGATGTCTTAATCTCTTTCAATGAGATCCATTGCACCAAAGTCGACAACTTGTAAATGGCCCCGCGAATTTCTGGAGTAAGACATCCTGCGATCGCGATCGGTAGGACAAACTATCACAAATGAGAAAGCATTATGAATAATGGGCACTTTTCAAATTGCAAAATGCCCACGCTAATTACAATCCATTCGTAGCACAAACCTGACATATCTTATGCCAATCATGGGATTTTAGCCCCGACAATTGGTCATCTTTAGAAGATGCAAACTTGACAGAACGCATCATACCCGTCGAAGTGCAGATAGACTTGATTACTTGCTTCACAATGCGCTCTTCTTTAGTGGAAAAAACCCAAGGAGCGCGAGGAAGCTGCACGATCAGCACTCGACTGCGGCCAAAGCGCCTCCATCTTACCTACCTCCTTCAAATCCATTCGTGCCCCTATAGTGTCTCTCTTTCCTGTGATGTGGTCCCATAGCAAGCTGCCCACATTCTTGAAAATATGCATGGGATCCAACAAGTGGTTGACCTGTAAGTGGGTCCAATATGGCAACTCGTAGAAAACTGAGAATCGTCGCATTCCATTTGGATGTGATTTCGGGTTTACCATTTTCAGCTCGTACCAGCTTGCGGCATTCATACGTGTTGGAGGTCGTCCAAGGAAACCTTCCCTGAGTTCATGAGCCTCCGACAATAAAGCGGCGTGTCCTTGATATACCATCTTTTTCATGGTTTGTGACCTTCGGGAGTCTAACTGTGGCCCACACAATGGACATGCATGAT
Source organism: Lygodium microphyllum (assembly GCF_053477565.2). NCBI lineage: Eukaryota > Viridiplantae > Streptophyta > Polypodiopsida > Schizaeales > Lygodiaceae > Lygodium > Lygodium microphyllum. The sequence continues at coordinate 60,835,547 of NC_141161.1, forward strand.
AACCTGAGGTAACCAGACCTGTAAGGCGAGCCACGACCTAGTGAATACTTGATTGAATGAGATAAAATATAGATATTACCAGTGAGAACAAAGGTCTGCTCACCTGAGCACTCTCCCAATCCCGAAAAGTCATGCATCGTCCACATGAGAATGGCTCGAATGTTGGCTGACCATCGACCATCGCGCCTGCTCATATCTTGCACAGTGACCCCCTCCTCCCACAAAATCTTAAGCTCATCGACTAATGGATGAAGATACACGTCCATATTTTTTACTTTGTAGCGGCTTGGGACAAGCAAGCTAAGGATGAGATGTCCTTTCTTCGTAGAAAGCCATGGAGGGATGTTGTAGTTGACAAGCACTATAGGCCACACACTGTAAGAAGTTGAGCGCAGACCGAATGGGTTCACACCATCCATTGCGAGACCGAGCCGAAGATTCCTTGGCTCTTGCGCAAAGCCTGGGAAGGTAGAGTCAATGTGGCTCCATGCGCGCGAATCTGCTGATATTCGTTGAACTCCATCCGTGGGCCTATTCTGCACATGCCACGTTGTCAAGCTTGCCATGCCAGACGTACGAAACATGTGGTTTATGCGGGGGATGAGCGGAAAGTGTCTGAGAACTTTTTAAGGGATGGTTTGCCCTTGCAAGTCCTATCAATACCTGTGAGCACCACACTTTGGACATGTCTCCATAGTCTCGTATTCATCTCGAAACAGTATGCAATCGTTGATACATGCATGGATGTTATTGTAGTCCATGCCAAGCTTCCGTAAAACATGTCATGCATCATCACGAGACTCAGGCATGGTATTTGTAGGTGATAATATATGATATTTCAATAACCTGAAAAAAATCATAAAACACCTTGAAAAAGCACAAATGTTTGTAATAATAGTGTAAAAAAAAAAATCAATGAAGCCTATGTGCAAGGTACCTGAATAACTCGGTCACACTCGTATCGCTCCACCCGTATTTTGCTTGCACACTTAAGAGTGCAAGCAATGTCTTCAACCGAGATACTCGGCACCCATAATATAATGGTATGAATGCTTCCTCTCTAAGCGGATCAGATGTCTCGACATCCATGGGAATCAATGCATCTATCATTGCCTCCATCTCAGGCTCCAAGATTGTAGGTAGGTCTGGAAGGTTGTCAGTCTCCTCTGGCATTGATGGTATAGATTGGCCTTGCGAGTGGTGGATTGGCTCCTGCAATCCATCCATCGCACGTCCACGAACTCTTCTAATTGGCCGCAAAGGGTGCACTCCCCCTTGGGACGAGACATCACCCCCCTGGATAGAAAATTTGCCAACAAGACCCAATCTTATTGTGTATGGTTTTCAATTAGCTTGCGAGTACAATGCATGATTAATATTAACTTCAAATTACTATTTGCTGAAAATCCGCAATTGCTTGATCAATGATCTCAGATTGAAACTCGCCAAATCTTGTACGTGTTCTATAGACAATCGACGTTTTCGTCTAATTGCCAACTTGCATTGAGAGCAAGGACATGGGACACGCTGATTAAGATACGCCTTGCGATTTTGAACAATAAGACCTTCTTCGTTTTCCATCTTATCTACATTACAGCAAACGAGGCTCAAATGGATAGCTTTATGGAGATATATGTCAAGTTGCAAGTTAACCATAAGCTCTTGCTTGAGAGGTTTTAGCCTCTGCAAGAGCTTGAGAAGCAAATTTTGTAAAACATTGAGGTTGATATTGATGCATCCATGGTGTTGAAATCTAAACTTCAAGATATAAGAAATGCTTTACTGATTAATGTAAAGAATGCATTGTACATAGTAGTTGAGAGATTTATTGATGTTATATCTCGGCCATATACCATGCTCAAGGATTTGTTTGTCCCGGTAGATAATTATTCGTTATTGTAAAAAAAAAAGCATTGGTTCATAAGGTTCATGAGTCGAAGACTAAATGTTTGGACTTGACTAAAAGATTGGATAATGGCTTAGATGCTAAAAGGAAAAGTGATGAATATGTTACTTCATCATTGCAACAAAAAGATTGGTGACAAGGATGCTATGATTAATGAAGTTCTTCATGAGGTGAATATAGAGTTGAAGGGGATGGAACACGATTCTTCTTTGGGATTTAATGGTGATAAGTCAATTATTGAGGTGTCTTCTTGTACAACCATTATACCTTATATACCTAGCTACGGTCTCTAGGTTATGTACTTTGAGTATCTTAGAGGGGCTCTACTAGGATTACTTATACAACTACACTAGAGGGCTTTGAGTATAAGTAATCCATTTATGAGCATCATTGAGGATCTCTTAGTCTAATAATAAATCAGTCTCAACAAAAAGCATATTAGAAATGTGGTTTTTTTGTCCTAGGATCGCGTATTAAAATTAATGCTATCTATGAAATTTATCAACTATAGTAATAAAATTTGTTTCAATCAATTCTACTCATAGTCATAACATTTGAAGAAAATATCCTATGCTCAATTTAAGGGATTCTTCTTCTATAACAATACTTTTGGGTTCATTTTGATGAAGTACCGTAATGACCATTAGCTAGGGTATCATTTTCTTTTAGTCCTTCCATTGACTAGTTGGCATGATTTCTAATTTGTTATGCCTATAAAGTTAATACAAAAACAATGAATTATGCATATCACAATTAGATCCCCTACTTGGACATTATGAAGGATATGACCAATTTTAAGCCATCTTAAAGAGTCACCAATGTACGTGGCCCATGGCAAAGCACATTGCATACCATTATCGATAAGTCTATTATCATGCATCTTAAATCTCCTAATTAGACTTTATAAAGTGTATGACTAATTTTTAGCCCTCTTAAGGAGTCGATGTAATGGTACCCATAAAAAAAGCAAAGTGGATACCATTACCATAATCATGGATATGCTATCGTTCCAATATATGTTATCTTTCTCTTTCTCTCCCTCTCTCTTCCTCTCCCTCTCTTTCTCTCGCATTTCCTCTCCCTCTCACAATATATCTTAACACTCTCCAAAAGCAAAAGGGAGAGGGAGAGAGAGAAAGAGAATGCACTCTCCCTCCCTCTCCCTCTCCCTCTCTTTCTCTTTCTCTCCCTCTCTCATTTCCTCCCTCTCCCTCTCCCTCTCCCTCTCTCCCTCTCTCCCTCTCCCTCTCTTTCTCTCTTTCTCTCTCATTTCCTCCCCTAAACAAGCAAAAAAGAAAGTGATTTAAACCTTTAATAAGCAAAAGGGAGAGGGAGAGAGAGAATGCACTCTCCCTCTCTTTCTCTCTTTCTCTCTCGTTTCCTCTCCTAAACAAGCAAAAAAGAAAGTGATTTAAACGTTTAATAAGCAAAAGGGAGAGGGAGAGAGAGAATACACTCTCCCTCCCTCTCCCTCTCCCTCTCTTTCTCTTTCTCTCCCTCTCTCATTTCCTCTCTCTCCCTCTCCCTCTCCCTCTCTTTCTCTTTCTCTCCCTCTCCCTCTCTTTCTCTCTTTCTCTCTCATTTCCTCTCCTAAACAAGCAAAAAAAAAGTGATTTAAATATTAAACAAGCAAAAGGGAGAGGGAGAGAGAGAATGCACTCTCCCTCCCTCTCCCTCTCCCTCTCCCTCTCTTTCTCTTTCTCTCCCTCTCTCATTTCTTCCCCCTCCCCCTCCCTCTCCCTCTCCCTCTCCCTCTCTTTATCTCCCTCTCCCTCTCTTTCTCTCTTTCTCTCTCATCTCCTCTTCTAAACAAGCAAAAAAGAAAGTTATTTAAACCTTAAACAAGAAAAGGGAGAGGGAGAGAGAGAATGCACTCTCCCTCCCTCTCCCTCTCCCTCTCTTTCTCTCTCATTTCCTCTCCTAAACAAGCAAAAGATAAAGTGATTTAAACCTTAAACAAGCAAAAGAAAGAGAGAGGGAGACTCACCGATGAGATATGGCGAGTGTGGGGCGGCTCCTCTTTGCGATGAAGGCTCCTCCTCTTCTTCGCAAACAATGACGGCGGCGGCGGCGGCGGCGGCGGCAAGTCTTTTTCCTCTCCTTCTCTCACGACGGTCGCTCTCTCCCTCGCTCTCGCTCTCAAAACACAAAACGTGCAAACGTGAAATAAAGCTGCTCTCGGTTTCGGCCCACTTTTTTCCTTGTGGAGCGTCGCTATTTGCGTCACTATTGGCGTCGCTATTTGCGACGCAAATAGCGACGCCCATACCCACCGTCGCTAATCGCCATCGCTACCAGGTCAAATCCTTGTAGTGGAGGTTGGTCTTTTGAATTATTGACTAATGTATTTAGAATGGTCTTTGAAGATTCAATGACTCCAAATACCATGCTTATATTATACATGTATTTGCGAGGTGATTTGTTGATCCCAGATGATGAATATTTGTCTTGATATGCTAAAGATGTGGTATTTCAAGCTATTTTATATGTCAAACATTTGGATTTACAGATAGATCAGATGGTCTAAACATATTCCTCCAAAGTGGTTGATTGCCTTGAACCTTCTTGGCATACAATGATTGATTATGTGATTTTGAATCAATGTCAGAACAAAGAATCCGTTTAATGTGAAAAATGCTAACCAACTAAGGATGGATATCTTAGCCCACCTTTCTAAACAACCTCCATTTGATTCATCTTTATTTGATGTCTATCATCGCGTAGATTTATGCTAGGACCATTAGTGCCTTGTTTATCTTATTATCAAATAGCCCATAGATATGAAGCCTATCTTTCTATGTATCAATCTACTCCACATATCATTCTACCCCTTCTTTTTCAACCCCAAGATGCCCCTCAAATCTCTATTTTCACTCACTATTCTTTTATTAAGGATCGTGTTTTTTTCCCTCCTCCTTGTCCTTTCCATCCAGAGCTGTTCTTTCCACTTTTCTAGCATACTTGTAAATAACCTTTTTAGTGTATTCCCCTAAATTAATGGATTATCCTTTTAACTCCTTCCTTTTTTTATGATTTTGCTTATCCATATCTTTACCCTCTCTTGCTTGTTTCTCTTCCATCTCCTACCACTTTTATCCCTCAACCCCCTCAGTTGGTTAGTGGTTACATAGGCTATGATCTCAAAATTCCTAGACATCGAGGATGGAGTTCAATAGATTCTTTAATAGGATCTCAAATACATTGGCAGTTGATTCTAGGGAAATGGATAATAGCCAAACGAGCTTTTTAGAATTATCTGCACTTTTCTCAAAAGTATTCTCAGTCTTCAGATCCTTTAGTGAAACCGAGTGCTCACTTTGGTTGATATCTTGCTTACATGTGTAAAAACATGGATCTCGAGCATGGCTTGAGGTGGAAGCTACGGAGGTTGCAAGAGAAAGAGTGAGGTCATGAAGACACTGACATGACTGACTGTTACATAAGTGAATTAGGTTCCAAGACGGAAGCTTGGACTCATAAACACAATCTTGTGTATAGACTGACAATGACGCAGAGACTTTATTGAAAGACAAAAGTACTATGACATTGCATTAGAAAAGAGAGCAAGTACAATGTTTTATAGGAAACTGGATGGTAACACTTCTCTTGCTGTGCTTATGGGATTCTAGTCATGAGCCCTCACTACTCCTTCCAAAGAGACTGAAGTAGGTGTGATTGTAAACATCTCAATCACAACTAGAAGTACAAAGTGTATAGAGGCTTCAGTAAAAGCAACACTTGTGAAGTGTGGGCACACCATAGACATGGCAAAACACCAAAGGTTGTCACAGAAAAGGCTAAGTGTGGGTACCACAAACATGGTGGAGATCCAGAGGCTATAACAGGGGCCTCACAAAGTGTATAGAGGCTGTAGTACAAGGTTACATGAGGAGTTTACAAGTTTATGTCCAAAGAATTAGGGCTAGGAAATACAAGGCTAAAAAAGTCTATCCGAATAGAAGGACTGATGAGGTTTGTCCTTCTCCTAGTGGTTTAGAACATGGGCATGGCTTGAGGCAGAAACTAGAGGTTGGAAGAGAAAGAGTGAGTTCATGAAGACACTAACATGACTGAATGTTACACAAGTGAATTAGGTTCCAAGATGGAAGCTTGGACTCATAAACACAATCTTGTGTATTGAATGATAATGACACACAGACTTTACTGAAAGACAAAAGTACTATGAAATTTCATTAGAAAAGAGAGCAAGTACAATTCTTTATAGGAAATTAGATGGTAGCACTTCTCTTACTGTGCTTATGGGATTCTAGTCCTGAGCCCTCTGTGCTCCTTCCAAAGAGACTGAAGTAGGTGTGATTGCAAACATCTCAACAACATGCATCGGCATTCGTATAATAATCAAAAGTCCATCTCAAAGTTGTGTATGAATATGAATGTGGATATTGATCCTGATCGATCAAATATTTTGTACTTTCATGCCCTTTTCTTGCGTAACCAGTATCTTGTGTTGGTAGAGAGGATGCGTTGCTTGCAAATTTTCCAAAATCCTCCCAACACTTTTGTAGATGAATATTTATCCATGGATCATTTCTAAAACCACCAATATTTTAAGAGGGATCACCTTCATTGATATCCTTGGATGTATTTTGATGAGTTATAATATGATATCTCTCTTTTGGAGATGCCATTCAGATGATTGTTTTGTGTTTAGTGTCTATATTGCGTGTATTATTTGTATGACAAGGTCATGATTGGACATTAAAACTATTCAAGAAGATACCTTTTTAAAAATTTGTGGTGTTGATAGATGGATGGCTGTATATAAAGAAACTCTCATATCCTTTAAGAATTTGTTTAAATTTGGTTGGTTTGATTAAGTATTGTTCCTTATATCTTGTTTTAGGATTTTTTCTTGAATAATGGATTAGATACAAGTTTTCTTTTCTAGAGATGAAGCTAGAAACCTTCTTGGTTTTGTTGATTGGATATTTGAAGAAAATGATGAGCTATTATTTTTAACTTTTATTCTCTTTTTCTAAGGTTGCGAGGATGCTCTCTAATTAAGTATGGGGATATATTGAGGGTTGATATGAGTGTGTTTGTGGTTGTTTTTTGTTGGACTTTTGGGTGATTTTTGTATGATTTGAATGATTATTGACTAGTTTGGAATTGTTTGAGAGATTTTTGAATACGTTTAAGAAGTTCATGATATTTTTTCGTGGAGATATGATGTGCTGAAAGGTATTGTTGAGTGCCTGATTGGTTCTATTCAGCTTCTATTTTGTTTTAATTTCTTTCTATATGAGAGGTTGGAATGATGATTGATGGAGTTTAAGAGTTTTTTGAAGATTATTAAACGATTATTGATGGTTTTGAATGATTTTAGTTGAGCTGAATGCATTTTGATGACATTCTGTATGGTACTGTAGACCCTCTCTAGAGCTTCTATAGAGCCTATGTCTTTATTCTGTATGCCTCAGTAAGTATTCTATGGGATGAATATGTAGCTTGGGGAAGTTTTATAATCTTGGAAAGAGATGAATATAAGTTCAAAATAGGTAAAAGAAGAGGAAAAAGTAGATGTTGAAGACTCAAGTAAATACTAAAGTAATCGTGACATTATTGAGCTACTATGAAAGGACACTATAATGGCTCTGGTGACCCTTCATATTTGACATACCTCTTGGGAGGGGTATCCATGACCAAAGATGAAGTATGGATGGTTATTCTTCATTATTCCAATGTACTATTGAGAGAGACCATATGTGAGAGAGATAGAGAGTGAGAGATAGTCAATTTTCTTTGAGAAACATTGTATCTACATGAGAGAGACTATGAAGACTATGAAGATGATGAAAGATGAATATTATGTGATGATTTCCATTCAAATTTGATCTCTCTTTTGTGTTCTCTTTTTCTTTTGATGGATTCTTTGAAGAATGTGAAGAATGTGTTTAAGTTTTGTTGGGATAAATATGTGGGAGGATTGTTATATGATGATGCATGAAGATTTGAGAAGATTAGTATTGTTTTTCTTATTGTGGTTAGTTAAAATATAAAGAACATGGTGTTGATGATAGAAGATAGATTTTCTTGCGATAAGATCCATGTTTTCTTGGTGTTCCTCTTAGGTTTCCACCACATATGTGTGCAAGTTAAAAAATATCCTCTATAGGCTAAAGCAAGCACCTAGAGCATGGTTTGACAAGATTGGAGAGTATCTTGTCAATATTGGCTTTTATATTTCTAATGCCGATCACTCACTTTATGTGAGAAAGGGAGATGCAAGTTTGGTCATCATAGCCATCTATTGGATGATTTGCTTATTACAGGTGACAGTGACAATGTCATTGTTGAAGTTAGGGACTTTTTGAATAAGAAGTTTAAGACGAAGGATTTGGGCGAGCTGAGATATTTTCTTGGTATTGAGGTGATCAAATGTGATGATTGTATATGGCTATCCCAAAGGCTTTATGGCTTGGATATGTTATCCAAGTATGGTATGATAGCATGTAAGCCTCTTTTAGTACCGTTGGAGCAAAATGTGAAGTTGAGTTATGATATTGGGGATGAGATAGAAGACCCTACTATGTTCAGAAGGATAGTAGAGAGTTTGATTTACATGACTATAACCTTGGGAAAGTTATTATATGTGTATCCTTTACATCCCGTGTATTCAAGGCTTATTTATAAATATCCTTATCTGTGAATTTTTCTTGAATACAACATAACCCTTTTCTATTCAATTTGTAAATAACCCCTTTATATTACACCCTTCTGTATGTAAAAAATGTAGAAAAAATGTATTTTAAAAATACCTTATTTTGAACCCATGTGATGCATACATATATTCATGTGTAACTTATCCAAGACTATCACAAAGCTGTTGCGATGGCAAGCTCAACACGTGCGGATATTGATGATGGACCGCCCGGCTAGATGTGTAACATGCCCACTTCTCAAATCGTGGGACATGTCTTAGCAGTCCATCGAGAGATATATCTAGAAGACGCCGCTCGACACTCCCAATGAATGACACGGGGTTTTCCAACTAGGGTCTCTCGAGTCTGCTCACAATGGAACTTATCCGGCTGTTCCCACTAGGATCGAGACCTAAAGTCTGGGACCCTTGTAATCGGGTCTTCCTAACAGCCTTTTAGCGTCAATGGACAGCCGCTCCACTTTGCGTAGATACAACTGGACCCAAGCAAACTCACACTGCACTTGGTTTAAAGAGAGAATGGGAAATGAGAGGGATGCATCGCTCAACCTCTCTGCCTGTAGGGCATAGTCCTATTTCGGTCCCCTAAAAAGGTATGAATCAGGGTTTTAGCCAACATTGTCTAAGGTCATCGACCGATTTTTCCTTTGAGGAAAGCTCTTGGCTAACTGAGACCACCTTTCCGTAGGATAGACCCATTGGTCACATCCACCACGCTTCCCTCGGGGGTTGTTTTAGTTATCTAATTACCTACCACATTATGTTTGACACATAAAAGTAACTTCCTTAATTAACCCGTTAATCACAAGTCCCTTTACGTAATTTAGGGCACAGACTCGAAGACAAGATAAAACAAGATCAAACACTTCCTTAACTTATCTTCATGTTAATGTTTGTCTCCCATCCATACAGGAGAATTAAGTGTTCCTTTCTGCCTCCGCAGAAACATCCTTCCGTCTCTTGGCAAGAAAACCTGAAGGTTTATCCTCCCAAGATTCCGCCTTGTAACTAGTATCAAGGCCTCGAGATCCCATCTCGAGTCACGTAAAACACTTGTGTAGGGCCCAGAGGCATTGGGATTTACAGTCAGAGCCCCCACTAGCACCCAAGCGTCCTCCTATGCTAAGTAATTTCCACGGAAAGACCTCTCGCGGCAGTCCACATTCCCGGTGCGGATTCATAACCCCCTTGGTTAGGGTTTGGCGGTTCGCGGGGGGCAGCTAGCACCATCCTTCCTTAATTATCCCTTTAGGAAATCAACCACAGCTAAAGCAACCATCTTAATAACATTTACTAGGGAAAACATCCCTTTTGTTTCCATGGCAATCAGTCATCTCAGACTCGGCCATACAATCATCAATCACAAACAACTTGGATTAGCATCCAAAACCACGTCAACAAACAGTTGAATGCATAACCTCTTTCTTCAAGGCATCGCAATCCCATTGCATGCACAACCATAATTTAACTTGGATGTATCAAAACACTTGCTCAAGGAATTTACAACCTTTCCTTAGTAAGATTCTCTCCTCTTACGAACACAACCAGTCAATATTCACTTGGAGATACCCTTTTCAAACAACCAAGCATAACTTGGGTCAACAATCCATCTTTAACAAGATCAACCTTTGTTAAAACCATTTCAACAGTTCCAAGCAACATGCTTAGCATAAATCAACTACCCTAAAGTTCACTCTCCCCCTTGGGTTAGGGCTTTGCAAGGTCGATTTAACAAGTTCCTTCTAGATCATTTAAAGAAACTAAGTGATTTCATCTTGACCTTTATTAATCAGGGCTACCTATTTAAGGTAGAAGATCAACCCAATTCCTAGAGTAGCTATCTAATATCATAGGTCACCAAGTGCTAACCCATATTGCTAGTACATCACCAAGAATACATTAACGAGATTCCAACCTAATTAGCCATAGGTTATCCAATCTTCATCTATCGGCTAGAGTTCGGACAAGGATCTCTAAGCGGAATTTCTTTTAGAATTACTATTCTAACAATGTTTATCATGCAATCCCATTGTGTATGCAAGTTAACATATATCGACATGTGCATGAGCTAACTATTACTTTAATGTACTCTATCATCCTTGCGCATGAAAAACTAGTTTGCAATCTTAGGATGCTATTGCATTTTTTTGATAAGGGAGTATTTTTATCTCTTTCAATGCGAGGCTCCAATCCTTTTCATGAAAATAATGCAAGATTCTAGCCCTTTCTAAATGCAAACTAAGGTAATCCATTGAGTGTGTAATACACAAATATCTTCTATTATTAATCAGTAGAATGTTCTTCATGCAAGTGTTCCTTTCCTCATGACACATGACATGGGATTATTTTCAATTTCAAAGATCTATTTACATGTGCTACTATATGATTGAGAGCAAGGAACTTGGCCTGAGTGGTCGGGGAGGGTGGCATGATATTTGCGTTCCCGCCGATGTTCCTAACCACATTTCCGTCGACTCATGATGGTCCTGTAGCTCCAGTTGCTTCCACGTCTCTCAAGCTCCACCTTTAGGGGGGCCATGGCTTCCGAGTGTATCTCTATCTCTAAGCCCTCTACTCTATCTCTCCCTATCTCCTTCTCTTCTTCTCTCTCTCTCCTCTTCCTCTCCTGCTTCTTTCCTTCTTCACCTCTCTCTCTCTCCCTCTTCTTCCTCTCTTCTTCTCCTCTCTTCCTCTTCTTCTCCTTCTCTTCTCCCTCTTCCTCTCCTTCTTCTTCTCCTTCTCTTCTCCCTCTCCTCTTCCTCTTCTCTCTCTCCTTCTCTTCTTATCTCCCTCTTCTTCTTCCCCCTTCTTCTTCTCTTCTTCTCTTCTCCTTCTTCTCTCCCTCTTCTTCTTCCCCCTTCCCCCCTTCTTCTTCTCCTCCTTCTTCTCTCTCCTCTTCCTCTTCTCTCTATCCATCTCTTCTTCTCTCCCTCTCCTCTTCCTCTTCTCTCTCTCCTTCTCTTCTTCTCTCCCTCTTCTTCTTCCCCCTTCTTCTTCTCTTCTCCTCCTTCTTCTCTTCTTCTCTTCTTCCTCTCCTTCTCTCTCTCTCTTCTTCTTCTTCTTCTTCTTCTTCTTCTTCTTCTTCTTCTTCTTATTCTTCTTCTTCTTCTTCTTCTTCTCCTTCTCTCTCTCTCTCTCTTCTCTCTCTCTCTCTCTCTCTCTCTCTCTCTCTCTCTCTCTCTCTCTCTCTCTCTCTCTCTCTCTCTCTCTCCTCCTTCTTTCTCTCCGTTCCTTTTTCTCTGTACGGTGATCACACGGGGAGGAAAGGGCTACCATTCTGGACGTCAAAAAAGGGGGGGGGGGTAAATTGTGACAACACAGGCGAGGAGGGTTGCGACCTGGCGTTGATGGAGGGGCCGCTCTATACCAACACGGAGGGGGTTACAGCGTCTATCATCACGGTCAGCAGGGGGCTGCCTGTCGTCAAGCTGGAGAGGGGGCATTGTAGTCCAGGGAGGTAGGAGCTTTATAAGGAGGAGGGGGAGATGGTAAGGTGGTGCCACCCGCCACCTAGGGGGCTGCATGCCCCCCTTATTATTAACTTCACTCCCTCTCTCTCTCTCTCCCTCTCCCCTGTCAAGATTGTGGGAGAGAAGGAAGGAGTCTCGCTTGAAGCTTTCTTGCTTGCACAATGGGGAAAGACACACAAGGGTGGAGGCTGAAAACAGTTTTCCTCTTCTTAGTTGTGTAAGCCAAAAGAACTCAAGTACAAAGAAATAGAAGAACCCTATATATGGGTCTCAAACCAAACTCAACTAACTAAGGTGGCATACTAACTGAGCCACGAACTAGAGTAGATAAGGATAGCTATCATGTAGCTATTATTCATGGGCGGTGTACCAACCGCGTCTGCAACTGACAAGTCGGTGACATAAATATACAACGGTCACCCTGGCGTATCACGAGTGGAGCTCGATATCTCAACACTCCCCCTCGAGCTCAATCCCAATTCCTGCACACCAAGCAGGTCTCTGAACTTGCGCAGCTTCTCTGCGCCCAATGCCTTCGTGAATATGTCAGCTACCTGATCCTCTGTGCTGACATAAACTAGATCAATAAGACCTAGTAAAACCCTCTCTCGCACATAGTGATAATGCACCTCAATGTGCTTTGTTCTAGCATGATAGACTGGGTTATTTGCCAAGTGTATACTACTCATGTTGTCACAATAAATGACAACTGGCCCATCTGTAGACTGATGCATATCATAAAGTAGCTTATGCAACCAAGCTACCTCACATGCAGCCATTGCTGCACCCCTGTACTCAGCCTCTGTGCTCGACAAGGCAACTGTAGGCTGTTTCTTGCTGCTCCAAGTGACTGCAGCACTCCCAAAAGAGAATACATATCCACTGGTAGATCGTCTATCAGAAATACTACCAGCCCAATCAGCATCAGTGTATCCATGCAACTATATCTGAACCCCAGTCTCATAAAATAGTCCATACTGCAATGTGGACTTCACATACCTAAGTATGCGTCTAGCCGCATCCAAATGTGGTTTCCTTGGAGCCTGCATAAACTGACTTACCAATCCAACAGCATAGCTCAAATCTGGCCTGGTAATAGTCATATAAATCAAACTTCCTACTATGCGTCTGTACATAGTCGGGTCTTCTAGAAGCTCACCTCCATCTGTGCTCAGCTTCACATTTTGCTCCAAAGGAACTGAAATAGGCTTACAGCCTGTCATCCCATATTTGGACAGCATGTCCAATCCATACTGCCTCTGCAAGAGCTGTATCCCACTTGGTGATCTAATCACCTCAATGCCCAAGAAATAATGCAGCTCTCCCAAATCCTTCATCTCAAACTTCTGCTTCAATAGCATTTTCACATGAAGGATATCTTCATCACTGTCACCTGTCATAATCAAATCATCAACATAAATGACAAGCAGCATAATACCTTTCTCTGTTTTTCTCACATAAAGTGAGAAATCTGCCTTGGAAATCTGAAAGCCAATAGTGACAAGATACTGTCCTATCTTGTCAGACCATGCTCTAGGTGCTTGCTTCAAGCCATACAAGGCTTTCTTTAACCTGCAAACAAACTCAGGATGAACAGCATGCACATAACCTGGTGGCTGCTCCATATAGACCTCTTCTTGCAAATCACCATGCAAGAAGGCATTCTTTATATCCATCTGATGTAAAGACCATCCCTTTGATGCAGCCATAGCAATGACTGCTCTTACGGTTGCCATCCTTGCAACCGGACTAAATGTTTCTTCATAGTCAATGCCATATGTTTGTGCATACCCCTTGACTACTAATCTTGCCTTGTATCTGTTCACAGAACCATCAGCATTGTGCTTCACCTTATAAACCCACTTACAGCCAATTGCATTCTTACCTTTAGGCAAAGGTACTAACTCCCATGTAGCATTTGCTTCCAAGGCATCCATTTCTTCATCCATGGCTTTCTCCCATTTTTCTTTTCCCATGGCTTGCTCAAAAGATGTGGGTTCTGGTTCCTGTATCACTTTGACCATATATGCATAGTGAATGGCTGTAAATCCATCATATTTCAGCCTATCCACAGGATACCTAGCTCTTGTAGACCTGCGCAAAGTAGGTTCACTCCCAGGTGTTCTCAAAACATCCCTGGTCTTCCTTACTCCAGGTGTAACAATAGAAGGAATACCCAACTCATCATCAATGCTCTGTTCTGAGCCACTGGATTCACCATCCACATAAGAGTGACCTGCATTCACATCAAACATGGGCTGATCAACCTTCTCTTTTCCTTTTCGTGATACCTGCATACCACTATCTGCATTGCTTTGAGAAGATTCTCCTGATCTCAATCTGCCTGTCCATGGCGAAGAATGTGAACCACTGCTAGAGGACGCTCCAGGTCCACTAATATTTTGTGACTGCTGCTGTGAATTCTGTGTAGCATTACCATTTTGTGCATCTTCATCATCAATCACATTTACTGGTTTATACCAGCTACTCATCTCATCAAAAACAACATCTCTGCTCACTGTAAACTTACGAGTAGAAGGGTTATAGCATCTATACCCTTTTTGCTGCAGAGAGTAACCAATAAAGATGCACTTCTCAGCTTTTGGATCCAACTTGGATCTCAGCTCATCTGGCACATGTACATAGGCAATGCAACCAAAAATTTTCAAATGAGAAATATCTGGTTTCCTACCAGTATACCTCTCCTCTGGAGTCATTCCATGTATTGCTGCAGTGGGAGTCCTGTTCATTATGTAGACTGCTGTAGCAACTGCTTCAGCCCAATAAAAATCTGGCAAGTCTTTTTCATTGAGCATGGCACGAGATACCTCTCCAATATGCCTGTTTTTCCTTTCTGCAATTCCATTTTGTTGTGGGGTATAACTGCATGAATATTGCTGCTTTATGCCATGCTCCTGCAAGAACTTGGCAAACTCATTTGAGAGGTACTCTCCCCCTCCATCTGACCTTAGGCATTTTATCTGCAAGCCTGTTTCTTTTTCAACCATAGCTTTAAGAGTTTTGAAATGCCCAAAAACTTCACTTTTCTTTTTCATAAAATACACCCAAACTTTTCTGCTATAGTCATCAATAAAACTGACAAAATAATGACAGCCTCCAAGAGATGCAGCTTTAGTTGTCCACACATCAGAGTGAATTAATTCCAATGGCTTCTCACTCTCTTGAACATGTCTAGGAAATGGTTTCCTTGCCTGTTTTCCAAACTGACAGGCTTCACATACCTTATGCATTTCTGCAACCTTGAATTTGGGCAATCCTGCAACAATATTTTGGGCCTGCATTGATTTAAGTCGCTGTACATTAACATGACCAATGCGTTTATGCCAGATATCAATATCTGCAACTACACCGGTCCCATGTGCAAACATTGCTGCACTCAATTCAGACATGTCTGCATCCAATGTAAACATTCTGTCCTTCTTCTTTCCTTTTGCTATCAAGCGACCTTTATTTTTCATATCCTCAACAAAGCATCCATGAGGATTAAATCTGACCTGCAAGCCCTGTTCAACCATTTGACCAACTGAAACCAGATTCTTGGTGATATTCGGGACATGAAATACATCGGACAGGTATTTCTTTTTCCCACCCTGCATAGACAAGGGAATTTTTCCAATCTGCACAATAGGATGTGCAGTATCATCACCAGTCTCCACAAATCCTGATTTTTCCATTTTCCTTGCATCCTCCATCCATTCTGCATGACCTGTCATGTGGTTTGATGCACCTGAGTCAACATACCATACATCATTGCTTTCTTCTGCACTTGTCATAGAATTGTTCATATGCTGCACCATGAACAAATGCTCATTTCTGTCATCACCCTGTCTACTAGAAGATGCATAATTCCCTTGTTGCAGTTTTCCATTCATGATGTCATTCTGCTTTTTACAGCAGTCTTTAGCCATATGACCCATTTTACCACAGTAGTAGCATTCAACATTACTGTTTGCATTTTGGCCTCTTTGCCATCCACCACGACCTCTTTGGCTCCCCCTGCCTCTAGAGTTACCACGTCCTCCTCCATAGGACTGGTTTTCTTGAGTTTGCTGCATATTCTGATTTCTGCCACGGCCTCCAAATCGGCCTCCTCTACCTCTGCCTCTACCTCTTCCAGCATTTGAGTAGAAGACAGCTTCTTTTGAAGTTCCTCCTGAAGAAGATGCACCACCATTTCTCTGTTCCTCAGAAATTAGAAGAGCAATCAACTCCTCAAAATCAGGAAATCTTTCACGAACTGAAATGGATGTCCGAAACTGTGCATAATCCTTTCCTAGACCATTCAAGGTCACGGAAACTAAATCATCATCTTCCACTGGCGACCCAATGGAAGCAAGTGCATCTGCAATCTTCTTCACCTTCATGTGGTAGTCGTTGATGCTCATACTTTCTCTTTGCACATTATGCAACTCTTGCTTGAGCTGCATTTTCCTGGCTTGCGTATTTGTGCTATACATTTTTGACAAAGTATCCCATGCCTCCTTTGGCGTACTTGCATCCTGAATATGCACAATCATAGAGTCTGAAATACTGATAGACAGCCAATACATAACTTTCCTGGCTCTCTCATGCCATGTTTTAAATGCCTGCATTTGTTGTTGATTGGGAACATCAGGAAGAACTGGTTCTTCTTCATTTCCTGCAACAAATTCCCAATATCCTTTTCCCATAAGGAAATTCGTCATTCTAAACTTCCATGCCTGGAAGTTGTTCTTGTCAAGCTTTTCAGTGACAATCTGTGAAAGAGAATCAGACGCCATTACAGAATACTGCAAGAAATTCTGTCACTGCAAAAAACACAGCTTCACCCTCACAAGGGCAAATCTGCAAAACTGGTGAAAGTGGTATTTGACCACACAGTCACTTCCTAGTGACGATTTTGCATAAACAGGAACCAAGGATGATTCTGAAACTCCCAATGTCTCCGCGCACAAGCATACGATGCAATTTCTACAGTAACTTTTCACCGACCTGTAGAACAGTGGTCGCACAGCATAAAACTGAGCCTTTTCTTGAGTGCGTGCAGAAAACTTCCGTTTGCAAAACAGGCCCCGAAATGGCCTCAAATCAAAAAAACAAGGTCGCCGAGGGCTAAAGCCCTCGCCCGCAGCATATACTGCCCTCTTGCTTCACCGCGAAGGGCGTCTCAACCTGAGACAATGCACTCCTGCAATTTCCGGCTGTGCTACCTGTAGAGATCTGCTCCCAAAACAGGAAATGAAAGCAACACTGCTCCTCTTACCAGACCACCGCGAGCTTGGCTTGCTTTCTTGAGCTCCTTACCACGAACAAGGCTCTGATACCATGTCAAGATTGTGGGAGAGAAGGAAGGAGTCTCGCTTGAAGCTTTCTTGCTTGCACAATGGGGAAAGACACACAAGGGTGGAGGCTGAAAACAGTTTTCCTCTTCTTAGTTGTGTAAGCCAAAAGAACTCAAGTACAAAGAAATAGAAGAACCCTATATATGGGTCTCAAACCAAACTCAACTAACTAAGGTGGCATACTAACTGAGCCACGAACTAGAGTAGATAAGGATAGCTATCATGTAGCTATTATTCATGGGCGGTGTACCAACCGCGTCTGCAACTGACAAGTCGGTGACATAAATATACAACGGTCACCCTGGCGTATCACGAGTGGAGCTCGATATCTCAACATCCCCGCCATGCACACAATAAGGGGAGAGATAAAAAAATTTTAAAAAATTAAAGGAGGGAAGTTCCTATGGAGGGGTTAGTACGGCGTCATGGGGGAGGGGAGGAGACATTACAAGATGGGTCTGCACATCTACACTTAGCACGGTGGTGGTCATTATGACACTCACATGGCCACTGACTTATCACTTATTATATTTAGTTTGCTACACCTACCTGCAACTGGCAAAGATATAGCGCCAGTCGATTAGTGTAGTCAGTTATGCATTGTTTGACTTAGAAGGCCACTTTCCTTTATGTTGTATCTTATCTATACTTTGTCTGCATTATATAGTGGGTGGAAGAAGAAGAAAAAATCAGCAAGAAAACGTTTTGGCCTCCATCTCTCTTCTTGTGTTCTTGAGTGAGCTTCCTCTTATATATACAGTGTGTGTTTGGCGCAGCAGCTCAAGTACATCCCCCATCACGCAATTCTTCACATGGCATCAAAGCCATGCCACTGAGAGAGGCTGATTTTGAAGGCTAAAGTGAAGGAGAAGAAGCAAGGTTCGAGCAAGAAAGCAACGGGTAAGAAGCTCTTCCATTCTTCCACTCTCTCTCTTGGATAGTGCCTGTGGAGGCATCGGAAGTAGGGTAGAGAAAAAATCTTAGATTGTTGTGAGATTTGGTGTGCAAGAAGAGCATTGTATATTCTATAAACAAGTCCTTTAGGGCCTATCCGCAGTTATTTTGGGCATTTGAGGCCGTTTCAGGCCCCATTTTAAAGGTGCAAGGTTGTGGACAACAGTTTCAGGGTACACTGTGATTTCGACTGTATTGACTAAAAGTGGATGCACAGATTACAAGTTTTGAATTTGTAATTTTTGAGGTGTTTGCAGGAAGCAAACATAAGGTTTATATGCAAACAAGTTGCAGATTACATGTACTATTGAACGATGAGTGAAAAAGGTTGCTTGGTGTATTGCTGTGTACGTGTTGTGAAAGATTGCAGAAGACTAGCTTGATGTGTCATATCCTTGTTTGTGATAATGGTAGAGAATAGTGAAAATCCCATTATTGAGAAGCTTAACAAGAACAACTACCCTTCATGGAAGTTCCGTATGACAAACTTCCTCATTGGAAAAGGCCTTTATGAGTTTGTTTGAGGTGAAGAAAAGGAGCTAGAGTTGGGTATCCCTCCGTGACTGCAGATGAATTAAAAGCATGGAATGAATGGAATGCGAAAGACAAAAAGGTGATGTACTGGCTATCTGCAGTCATTGATAGTACAATGTTGGGACATATAAAAAATGCAGAAACTTCACATGCAACTTGGACAATTTTTTAGAACATGTTTTCAGTAAATACAAAGGCATGAAAGATTCAACTCAAGTTAGAGTTGAATGCCTTGAAGAAAGGAAAAATGTCTGTCAATGAGTATGTGTTGAAGGTGAGGAGCATTGCAGATGCTTTAGCAGCGATTGATGCAATGCCTGATGATGATGATTTGGTTTCATCCACTTTGAGTGGCCTTAACAATGAAAAGGCATGGAAATCATTTGTTACTTCAATATATGTACGGAAGCCATTTCCAGATTTTGATGAGCTGATCTCTCTCATGATTATAGAAGAGATCAATATGTAGGGTGATTCGTCTGAAAGAAATGGTGAACATGTCCAAGCATTTTACTCAGGTTCAGGAAGGGGACGTGGTAGATCCTCTTCGAGAGGCCGTGGTATGGGATGTGCTAGCGATAACTAGCAAAACAGGTTCAATCAACAATTTGGTGAAATGCAGGTTTCAGGAGGCTGAGGAAACTTTAGAGGCAAGGGGAGCTCTAGAGGAAGAGGTGGATGGCAAAATAGAGGTTCTAGAAATTCTGTTATTATTTGCCGTTATTGTGGAAAAATTGGTCATATTGCAGCCAATTGTTATGCTAAGAAGGATGATATTCGTAGTGG
The DNA here is from genome assembly GCF_053477565.2 of Lygodium microphyllum. Lineage (NCBI taxonomy): Eukaryota > Viridiplantae > Streptophyta > Polypodiopsida > Schizaeales > Lygodiaceae > Lygodium > Lygodium microphyllum. The sequence continues at coordinate 60,855,221 of NC_141161.1, forward strand.
TGAATTGCAGCAAGGAAACTATGCATCGTCTTCAGCATAGAATGAAGACAAAAATGAGCGTATGTTTGTTATGTAGCATATGATGAATGTAGTTACAGGAAAGGGGACACATGATGATGTATGGTATGTCGATTCAGGTGCATCTAATCATATGACTAGCCATGTTAAATGGTTTGGAGAGATGCAAGACTTACAAAATCTAGGTTATGTGTGGAGGGGTGACTATTCATGCCACCCAATTTCACACATTGGAAAGGTTCCCTTGTCCTTGTATGATGGCCAGATAAGAGTCTAACAGATGTATTACATGTGCCATCAATCACAAAGAATCTAGTGTCTGTGAGCCAAATGGTAGAGTAGGGGTTGCAGGTCTGATTCATGCAAAAGGTTGTTTTGTAGAAGACTTTAATGATAAGTGTAGAGTTGGCCACATGTTCACTTTAGATGTTGAAATTCCAGCAATGGATGTTGCTATGTATGCTAAAGGAAAAGGAGTAGTTGCAGATATTGAAATATGGCATAAATGTATTGGACATGAAAATGCGTAAAGGCTGAAATTAATGCAGTCCAAAGGATTAGTTATAGGGTTGCCTTCATTTAGAGTTGCAAAATTGCATAAAGTCTGTGAAGCATGCCAGTTTGGTAAGCAAGCAAGACAACCCTTCTCACATGACAGAGAAGTAAGTAGAAAAATACTTGATGTAGTGCATACATATATTTGGGAGCCTACACATAATGTATCTCTTAGTGGTAGTAAATACTTTGTGACATTTATTGATGACTGTTCAAGGAAGTTATGGATATACTTCATGAAGGGAGTGATGTGTTTGAGCACTTCAAATCTTTTAAGGCGACTGTTGAAAATATGCTTAAAAGTGAAGTGCTTGAGATCAGATGGAGGGGGAGAGTATCTCTCTAATGATTTTAGTGGCTTCTTGAGGACTCATGGGATAAAGAGGCAATTTACTTGCAAGTATACCCCACAGCAAAATGGGGTTGTAGAAAGAAAAAAAAGGCATATTGCAGAAGTCGCACGGGCATTAATGGATGAAAAGAATATGCCCAAATATTTTTAGTTTGAGGTTGTCCATACTATTGTCTATATTATGAACAGAACCCCCACAGCTATAGTTTATGGGAGACTCCTAAAGAATGCTTTACTAGCAAGAAGCCTGATGTATCACACTTGAAGGTATTTGGATGTGTTGCATCTATCCATGTGCCAGATGATCTACGGAAGAAGCTTGATCCAAAGGCAAAAAATGTAATTTTATTGGATACTCTTTAGAGCAGAAGGGTTATTCCTGTTATAACCTTATCACAGGTGAGTTCAGAGTGAGCAGAGATGTTATCTTTGATAAGATGGGCAACTGGTATACACTTGATGGTGATGTATTAGATGATGATAATGATCAGGATAGCTATATGCACAAAGAAAAATAAGAATCACAAAGTCTTAATTGACCAGAAACGTCATCTGGTACTATACCCACAGTGAACCCTTGTTCTAGGAGACTAAGGAGTAGCCCCATATCTTCAGGTGGATCTATAAGTGTTGCAGGGAAGGACAAAGGAAAGAAGAAAGTGCTTGATGGTAATGATGCATCTATCAGTCATTTGGGATTTGATGGAGTTTCTAGTGGTTCAAAGAGTCAAGACACCAAGTGTACAGAGAGCTCATAGTAATGTAAAGGCTCCATTGAGTGATCCGGTGGTATGCAGATCTAGCAAGGTCAGATACCCTGTTAAAAGATTTGGTTTTGAAGGTTATGTAGCTCACCATTATGATTATATGGTGAAACTAATTGAGGATGTTGAGCCCACTTGTTTTGAGGATGTTGTTGGTCATGCTCATTGGGATGCAGCAATGGATGAGGAGATGGCTGCATTAGAAGCCAATAAGACTTGGGATTTGGTACCCTTACCTAAGGGTAAGAAAACTATTGGCTATAAGTGGGTTTACAAAGGCAAGCATAATGCAGATGGTTTAGTTAACAGGTATAAAGCTAGGCTGGTTGCAAAAGGCTATGCTCAAACATATGGCATAGATTATGAAGAGACATTTAGTCTCACAGTTGTTAGGATGGCAAATGTTAGATGTGTGATTGCCTTGGCAGCAGCTAAAGGTTGGAGTTTGTAGCAAATGTATATTAAGAATGTCTTCTTGCATGGTGAATTGTAAGAAGAAGTGTATATGGAGTAGCTAGTAGGTTATGAGGATTTAGAGCATCCCATATATGTGTGTAGGTTAAAGAAGGCACTCTATGGGATGAAGCAAGCACCTAGAGCATGGTCTGACAAGATTGGAGAGTATCTTGTTAATATTGGATTTTGTATTTTTGATGCTGATCACTCACTATATGTGAGAAAGGGAGATGCAAGTTTGGTCATCATAGTCATCTACGTGGATGTCTTGATTATTACAAGTGATAGTGACAATGGGATTGCTAAAGTTAAGGACTTCTTGAAGAAGAAGTTTGAGATGAAAGATTTGGGTGAGTTGAGATACTTTCTTGGTATTGAGATGATCAGATGTGATGATGGTATGTGGCTATCCCAAAGATAGTATGGCTTGGATATGTTATCCAAGTATGGTATGACAGCATGTAAGCCTCTTTCAATACCATTGGAGCAAAATGTGAAGTTAAGTGCCGATTTTGGGGATGAGATAGAAGACCCTACTATGTTCAAGAGGATATTATGGAGTTTGATTTACATGACTATCACAAGGCCAAACTTGAGCTATGTTGTTGGCCTTGTCAGCTAGTTTATGCAAATGCCTAGAAAGCCTCATTTGGATGCAATTAGACGTATATTGAGATATGTGAAGTCCACTTTACATTATGGACTTTTTTATGAGGCAGGTAAGTACATACAGGTCTTTGGATACACAGATGTAGATTGGGCTTGTAGCATGTTAGACAGAAGATCTACTAGTGGATTCGTGTTTTCCCTTGGTAGTAAAGCAGTTACATGGAGCAGCAAAAAGCAACCTACAGTTGCTTTATCGAGTACAGAGGCTAAGTATAGAGGTGCTACTGTGGCAACATGTAAGGTGGTATGGTTGCAAAAATTATTAGGTGATTTGGACGTTCAGGGAGATGGTCCAATTGTCATTCATTGTGACAACATGAGCAGCATATAGCTAGCTAGGAATCCAGTATTCCATGCTAGGACAAAACACATTGAGGTGCTCTGACATTTTCACAAAGGAATTGGGTGTAAAGAAGCTTCGAAAGTTCCGAAGCTTACTTAGAGTTGTAGAGATAGAGTTGAACTTGAGGGGGAGTGTTGAGATGGCAAGCTCAACACGTGTAGACATTGATGATGGATCGCTTGGCTAAATGGGTCTACACATCTACAATTAGCACGTTAGTAGCTATTATAATACTCACATGGCCACTAACTTATCACTTATTATATTTAGTTTATTACACCTACCTACAGCTAGTAAAGATATAGCGCCAGTCAATTAGTGTAGTTGGTTATGCACTGTTTGACTTAGAAGGCCACTTTCTTTTATGATGTATCTTATCTATACTTTGTGTACATTGTATAGTGGGTGGAAGAATAAGAAAAAATCAGCAAGAAGACGTTTTAGCCTCCATCTCTGTTCTTGTGTTCTTGAGTGAGCTTCCTCTTGTGTATATAGTGTGTGTTTAGCACAGCAGCTCAAGCAAATCCCCCCATCACACAATTCTTGACAAAAGCCAAGACTTGAGCTATGCTACTGGCCTTGTCAGTCAATTTATGCAAATACCTAGAAATTCCTCATTTGGATGTAGTTAGACATATATTGAGGTATGTGAAGTCCACTTTACATTATAGACTTTTTTATGAGGCAGGTAAAGATATACACATGTTTGGATACATAGATGTAGATTGGACTAGTAGTATGTTAGACAAAAGATCTACCAGTGGATTTATGTTTTCCCTTAGTAGTGTAGCAGTTACATGGAGCAGCAAAAAGTAACCTGCATTTTCTTTATTGAGTATAGAGGAGGCTAAGTATAGAGGTGCTGCTATGGCAACATGTGAGGTATGGCAACAAAAGTTATTGGGTGATTTGGATATGCAGGGAGATGGTCTAGTTGTCATTCATGTGACAACATGAATAGCATATAGCTAGCTAGGAACTCAATGTTCCATGCTAGGACAAAACACATTGAGCTGCACTATCACTTTGTGACATAGAAGATTGACTTGGTATATGGTAGCACACAAGATCAAATGGCTAACATTTTCACAAAGGTATTGGTGGGTGGAGAGAAGCTTCAAAGGTTTTGAATCTTATTTAGAGTTGCAAAGATAGAGTTGAGCTTGAGGGGGAGTATTGAGATAGCAAGCTCAACACATGCAGGCATTGATGACAGAACACCTGGCTAGATGGTTCTGCATGTCTATACTTAGCACATCAGTGGTCATTATGATCCTCGCATGGCCTTTGGCTTATCACTTATTATATTTAGTTTGTTATACCTACTATAGCTAACGTGTAAAATAGCTAATTCTCATAGCAAGTAAAATAACTAGAAATATAAGAAATACAACATATGTGCCAAGAAACCATAGCCAAGGTGGCTAGGCGTGAAATTATATTGCCAAGGAAGGCTGAGAATCAAATATGAATGCTGCAACATGAATACTCACCTCATGCCAAGGTGGGATATGGTATGCACCCCATGATCTTGGTGGCTAAGAGTATGCACCCTCTTAGATGGTGGGAGGAAGAAAACCTCAAATCTCGTATTCTTTAAAATGGCAAAAGATAATTCACATGTTACATCTCCCCCTTTTATACTTAACCTTTCAAAGCTAATTCTCACAGCAAGCAAAATAACTAGAAATACAAAAAATACACTATATGTTCCAAGAAACCATAGCCAAGGTGGCTAGGCATGAAATTATATTGCCATGGAAGACTGAGAATCAAATATGAATGTTGCAACATGAATACTCACCTCATGCCAAGGTGGGACATGGTATGCACCCCATGATCTTGGTGGCTAAGAGTATGCACCCTCTTAGATGGTGGGAGGAAGGAAATCTCAAATCTTGTATTCTTCAAAATGGAAAAATATCCTTCACATGTTACATCTCCCCCTTTTATACTTAACGCTAAGTTAACACATTTATGCTTTATTACAAGTCATCCCGGCCTAAAAGAGCTTTGTCCTCAAAGCTGGAATCGGGCCAATTTACAACAAGGAAAGATTACAAGGATAGCTTTGTAAGTAATGGCTCCATGTTGAAATGAAACTCCAAGTTGAAGAAGATCTCATATGAGAATGAAGTACAAGTCTGAAATCTGAAGATATTGTTGAAAACTGTCCAAAATAGATTGATGCACAAGAATGACCATAACTTGAAGAAAAGATGTCCAATCACCATGTATGAGCTATATAAATGTAGAGGACAATCCCTAGTATCCAAGCATGCCATAAAAATCCAATTTTGATGATAGTAGAGCAATTTATTTTATGACAGAATTTTTATACAGCAAGTTGTCATGTTTAGATTTTACTCTATTTCCTACAAAAGCCATGGAAAATAATCAAGGTATGATGATGGTTTCCAAGTAGACTCCTCCATGGGCAAACCTCACCATTTAATAAGGTATTTCAGCAATGAATGGTTCATTAAAAACTTTTCTCTTTTGCCAATAATCTTTTCAGGCTCATATATGATGAGACCATCTTCATCTTTGGGAGGTAACTCCTCTAAAACCTTTATGGTTGGACCCACATATTCTTAAGTTGGGAAACAAGGAAGGTAGAATGAATCCTTGTTGAAAAAGGCAAATCAAGCTTGTGTGCAAGCTCGCCAACTCATTTGAGGATTTGATAAGGCCCATAGGAACGATGAGCCAACTTATAATGACTGCCTTTTAGAGAAGCATACCTAGATTTAGGCACTTTGAGAAATACCCAATCTCCTTCTTCAAACTCCAAAGGCCTCCTCTTTTCATTAGCATAAGCCTTCATAACATATTGTGCCTTTCTAATGTTTTCTTTGCATTGATGTAAAAGATCTTTCATTTTCTTAACTTCAGCCTTGGCTTGTGGATTCACATCTTTGTGAAAGATAGCTGAAGGTATTTGCACTTTATATTCGTAAAACACTTCAAACGGTAACATGTCAATGCTCATATGATGAGTGTTATTGTAACAAAATTCAACAAGATGTAGCCAATGATCCCACAAATTGTAAAACGCCGCCATAATGACGAAACCCCCTCCCTTTTTAGTTTTGCCATCCCACCACCACAATCACATCGCCCCCTATTTTCTAGACGCTGTTGCCGTCAACTTTCCTCCCCCTTGTCAACTTTGAATATATATATATATATATATATATAAACAAATTATTACTGATTATGCCTCTCCTCCCCCTTGTCAACGCCATCAGAGGGAGGGGGAGTTGAACTAGGAGAAGACGAAGGAAAGGAAAATGATGACGGGAGTGTGAATGCAATAGTTAAACGAGAGTTAAACGGCATGCGGATGTAGGATGAGATAACGACAACTAAACCACAAAGAGGAGTTAAGACCTCCTTACCACGACACCTTCTCTCCTCCCCCCCCCCCATCTTTACCCACCTCACCCATATAAACCCCCCCTCCCTGAGAGGGCGGATAATTTTTTTTTTCTCTCTTCTTTTCCTCCCTACCTATTGCCCTTCCTTCCTTGTAAATCTTCCCCTTCCCTACCACGTATACACTACTCATCCCCTTCCCTTGTGGCCATCCTGTGAGAAAGAGAATAGAGGGAGAGTTAGTGAAAGAGAGTAAGAGAGAGAGGGAGAAGAGGCTCAAGAACCAACCTCTCCCTTGGGCAAAGGCTTGAGTACAATCCTTCCCCCATCGCAAGCCTCGTAACCTCTCCATCATTTTCCTCAAATTGACAAGGAGTCCACGAAATGCAAGACTAGGCCTGGTAACTCCGGCACCAAGGAGTCCTTCGAAGGAAGCGAAGGCCGCCACCAACTCCACAATGGCCCCAAAGCGTAAGCTCTCCTAGGAGACTGGAAAAGCCGCCACTATCGGGGAAGGGTAAAGATGCCACTATCAACACGAACGGCTTATCAAGCAGAAACGCTAACTCGACCCTCCAAAACTAGGTACCACTACCATGTTAGAAACTAGAATCAAATATTTAAGCATAAGCATTATTAGAAATAAAGCCATGCCTCGCATCCAGTAGTTTGCATATTTTGAAGGTAGCAAAAAAGGGGTTTAATAATCATGGGATGTCGAAAATAGATTGGGTTATTTATGGGTATAGCGAAAACACGTCAAGAAATAAGATCTAAATCCCACAGATGCATCATAGATTGTCGGGTACTTAAATATTCCGTCTAGGTCAATTGTACTCCATAGACCATCATAGAGAATTAAATTGCATTTTCAATGGATGCATGTACACTCACATTTGAGTAATAAGTCATGCCTTTTGAGTCGCATAAATGTACTGGAAGGGATTTCTATGAATAGGGACCTCGCATCTCATTGACAACTTAGGGGAGACTTGCATTGGGACTTGCATGGCATCATTCATAGCTTCAATTGCACCACATAATGGGGTATGCATCTAAAAAGGTAGATTACGGTGCGCACATGAATTGTTGAGCTTGTTTCAAAGGAATAGTTTGGTAAATAAGGTCCTGGCCGATAAGTGAAGCCAAGGTTTAACTCGACCCACCTAAGACCTTAGTCGCAAAATAAATTGGCTTGTCCTTATGACCATATTTTTACTTGAAGTCAACACATTCGTGGTCTCTACCCCAATAGCCAACTGTGATGAGCCCAAAACATGCTTAGGGATATCACTTCCAGAATATGAAACATCCCAAACTAACACAAGGAAGCTCAAATGTAGTACCCACAAGGAGAATGACTGCTCGCCAAGCTACATTCGATACTCGTAGCTATCAGAGAATGGTAAGTAGACTTGGTTTATGTCATCTTGCAAAAAGAGTAAATATAAGTATACGTTATCTTGAAGACAAGGAGATCCTAGGGTAAACCTAGAACCTGATAGCGTTCTAAGATAGGAAAAGATGATTATCAATTGGCCCAACAAAACTCTGGACCAAGATCCTAAGATAGGGGGATCAAAGAATAGTAACCCAGGGAAGCCATCATTTAAAACTATAGTGAAAGTGCTCTACCCTAATACATAGTAGTGAGGTTGAGCAGATGGCATTCCCCATCCCCCGAAAAATAATGGAAAATGATGCCAAGGCAGGAATGATCAAGAAAGGCGACATTAGCGTCAAAATTGAGGACTCCACCTTAGCAGATGTCTTGAAAGCACTCGCCTTCATTGTTTGTTTGTGCTTGTAAATCTAGGTTCAATGTCTGTGAAAAGAATGAATGACCCAAACTCACAACGGGAAATTGAATAATGAATCAGGTTGAATTCAAGGAGGGCGGGCCAAGGTACCCCCAGTTGACCGCCAACCCTAACCAAGGGGGTTCCAAATAACCGTGATAGGAATGTGGACCAAACCCGCCACGAGAGGTCTCTCCGTGGGTTAGTTTGAATGTAAGAGGATGCTTGGATGCCAGGGGGGACTCCGGCTGTAAATTCCCTACCTCTGGGTCCTACTTAAACAATCTACATGACTCGAGATAGATTCTTGAGGCCATGTTACTAGTGCAAGTATGGATACTTGGAGGAAATAAGACGCATCCTCACGGATTGTGGATTCTGCCTTTTTTGGACAAGACTTGTATTTCAGTTAAGATGATAATATAAAGTTTACTTCCAAAGAACTTGTCTGAACTGTTTTTGTGTCAGTGCCATAAGTTACGCAAACGAACCCTATTTCTTAAAAGGCTTAATTAAGGAAGTTGTTTTTAAATATCCCACATAAATGTGATAGGACCTAATTAGGTAACTAAAGAATGCCCATTGAGGGGAGTGGGTGGGCGGAACCCCTGATGGGTCCGTCCTACGACAGGGTGGTCCCAGAAAGCTGGGAAGCTTCTCACAAGGCTCTATAGAAGAACGACCTTTAGGTAATATTAGAATAGAACCCAAGTCATGCCATTTTAGGGGACCAGAATGGGACTAGGCCTTATGGGCAGAGAGGTTGAGCGGTGCATCCCTCTCGTTTCCCATTCTCTTCAAGTGCGGTATGGATTTGCTTTGGATTGGGTATCTCTACGTAAAGTAGGATGTCCAAAACTCGACGCTAGGATGTTGTCAGGAGACTTTGTCTATTAGGAACCCACATTTCAGGTCGATCCTAGTGGGTTCGGCCGTGGACGTTCCGTTGCGAGGGCGGACTCGGGAAACCCTAGGCGCCAAACCTCGAAAAACTCCATGGGAGTGTCGGGGCGGCGACACCTAGAATCGCTTCTCGATGGACCGCTAAAACGTGCTTGGATAGCCAATAGGCGGGCACGTTACAATTGGTATCATAGCCACTAATGAATAAGACAACCAAGACAGGAATAAATTAGGAAGGAAGAAGTGATGCTTTCACAAGGGCAATAATTTTTATGTACTCATTTCTGGTTTGTTGCCGCTTCCAAACTTACGAGACATGGAGCAGGTTCCTCGTATTTCACATCGTGTTCAAGACGGCTATGAACTCTTCCAGTTATCGCCAATGATTTGACATGATGGGGATCTTAGATCGACTCTACAACCCTTCACCAATGTATGTGGAAAGGCGTTGGACTTGGAGGGCCGGATACTACTATATAGATGCCAACCGACTCGCCTATCTTCAAAACAACTTGAAGAGGCTAAAATGGTTGGAAGACTTGAAGATTATCAAGTTATTCATCTTCCATGAGACTCGTGTAAATTCCATCTTACACATCGGATCCCGACAAGTAGAACAGAATCGCTACATCTATGAGGAGGTGGTCAAAGTCTTGCTAGCTAACAGCATTAAAGTAATGGGTGAAATGAATGTCATGGCTATAAAAAATGGGGACTTCTTGAACTTCCCCTGACTTATCGCTTCCTGAGAATCCGTTCTCCCAACCCATATTACTATTCTGTCCCTGTAGCTGAATCCAATAGGGAATTATTAACTTGGCGTTGATGTATCTATTGAAAAAGAAAATCATCCTAGCCAATCCTTATCTATTTCTAAATAATTATACTTGAAGCTTATGCTTCTTTATGGATAAATAAGAATTTTATGTTTATTTGATTTGTCTCACAGTAGTTACTGAAAAATAAATTGCGCATTGATTCAAGTTGTGTAGAGATATGTAAATGTAATCTTAACGTGAAGTTCTAATCCAATACTAGATACAACCACAAGCACAGAACCAGATTCTTGTGTCCACACTAAGCCCAGCCGAGGCACAAGAGAAGAAGTTCCTCCTCAAATAGATTAAACCACCAGAATTTGATGGAAAGGGGAAGACTGTTGAAGCTTATGTTAAGTATAGATTGAATCCATTGAAGATTACTTCAGTGCAGCAGGAACAGCCCATGTGAACCAGGCCATGATTGCTAAGCTCAAACTTACCGGAGAAGCTAGGCTCTGGTGGAAGCAATGGTGTAAGGATCAAGCAGTCTCCGAAAGCACAATAACCTGGGACAAGCTAAAGAAATCCATGTAGGGAAGATACATGCCATCTGCATATAGAACTCAAAAGATGAATGAGGTTTTCAAATTGAAACAATTAGGCCTGTCATTGGAGACGTACTACTCGAGATTTGTCTCTGCTGAAATACGCTCCGACCATGAGCATTTCCCAACAAGTTTCAAAGTTCTGTGATGGGCTGAACCCACCATTGAATAATCAGTTGGAATCAATGCATCCTTGGATTTGCAAGATGCATTGATAAGAGCAAAACCTATTGCCCAAGAAGTCCAACCATAGCCTAGGAATAATAGACCATGGATTACAAGGAGCAGAATCTAGGAATGTCGAAAGCTCAATTCAAGAGGGCTCAAGGACAAAGTCAAGGCCAACGGAAGAAGCCAAGGGCAAATGCAATCAAAGACTTTGTCCCCACTCAAAGAAGTGATCAAAGCATGCGATGTTTCCATTGTAATGAACCTAGACACTTCAAAAGGGAATGCCCTAAACTTGGCAGAGAGCGTCGCCAAGGAAAATTCAATGGCCAAGCCAGAGCTACCCATGGCCGCGGTCGTGCAACAATGGAAAGGGAAGAAACTTCCAATATGTCCACTAAGGGACTCAATGAAGAAGAAGACCCGTCCATGGAACCTGAGATTGAAAGGGCGTCCGTTCATGCTGCTCTCCACAAAAAGGGGCCAAAACGCCAGTTCTCAGTAATCCAAACACCATCAGATTATCAAGGTAAGAAATTCAAAACCTTGATTGACTGTGGTAGCACTCATTCCTTTATTCCACCAACTTGTGCAAGAAGGTTAGGAATAGCCACTGTAGCTACATCTACTTTGCTTGTTGAATTAGCAAATGGGTGAGAAATCACTTGCACTAGAAAAATTGCTAAGGTGGAATTCCTACTCGGAGACAAACCCACATCTGTTAAGTTTAGGGTAATGAATCTAGGAGTTCATGAGTGCCTACTCGGGATGGATTGGCTAGTCCCCAACGATGCCCACATCCGTTGTGGGAAAGGACAAGTTTCCTTTCGGAATCCTAAGGACAAGCTAGTGACAACATAGGTAGAAGCAGGTAAACCTAAAATCCAGCTAGCTAAGGCAACACAAATAGTTCAGGGGATAAGGAAAAGATTACCCGTCTACCTGATCAAGCTAAACAAACCGGAACAGGTAGAGGACACCAATGAAGAACCATCTTGGCTAAAAGAGTATGTGGATGTGTTTCCAAAAGAATTGGCTGAATTACCACCACCAAGGGAAGTGGATCATAAAATTAAGCTAACACCAAGAGCTGCACCAGTCGCAAAAAGGCCCTACAAGATGTATGCTCCTGAAGCTATTGAGTTAAAGGAAAAACTCAAAAAGTTATTGGACCAAGGGTACATACGCCCTAGCAGTTCTCCTTGGGGAGCTCCAGTCCTATTCCAAAAGAAGAAGGATGGTACACTTTGCCTTTGCATCGATTATAGAGGCCTAAACCAAGTAATCATCCAAAATAAATATCCTATCCCAAGGATAGACGAGTTACTTGATCGATTGCAGGGCGCAAAAATCTTCTCCAAGATCGACTTAAGGTCAAAATACTACTAGATTCGCGTTAAAGAATAAGATATTCCTAAGATGGCATTCAACACAAGGGTCATTTTGAATTCACGGTAATGTCTTTCGGATTGACTAATGCCCCTGCCACCTTTAATAGGCTAATGCAAGAAAATTTTAGACCATATCTTGATGATTTTGTGCTTGTCTTCTTTGATGATATCTTGGTTTATTCCAAGGAAGAGGGGGACCACGAATCCCAAGTTCGCATCGTCCTTGAAACCATGAGAACTTAATAGCTTTATGCTAAGAAGAAAAAGTGTGCATTCCTCAAGAGGCAGATTGAATACCTTGGATTTATTGTGTCAAGTGAGGGAATCTCTATAGATCCTACAAAGGTCAAGGATGTCCAAGAGTGGCCTCGACCAACTACTGTTAAAGAAGTGCATAGCTTTCTTGGATTAATAGGTTGGTATAGGATCTTCATTAAGGACTATGCCTTGATTGTAGCCCCCCATACAAATTTGCTGAAGAAGCAAGTTGCCATAGCATCGACGCCCACTAAACAATCAAGTTTTGATCAGCTCAAGCATAGCTTAGTGACATTGCCAATTCTAAAGCTCCCTGACTTGAGCAAGGAATTTGAAGTTGTCACGAATGCTAGTTCACTTGCACTAGGCTGTGTACTAATGCAAGGAGGTCACCCTATAGCATATCCTTCAAGGAAGATAAAAATCCATGAAAGGAATTATGCTACCCATGACCTGGAGCTATTAGCATTTATTCATGCTCTCAAGCTTTGGCGACACTATTTTCTTGGCAACAAGTTCTCTTTGGTCATAGACCATAAGAGCCTTAAATGGATATTCACCTAGACCGATCTCAATATGAGGCAACGCCATTGGATTAAAAATCTGCAGGAATATGATTTTGAGATCAGATATCGACTTGGCAAGGAGAATGTAGTTGCTGATGCCTTAAGTTGCAAAGCATTCCTAAACTCTCTTATTATGGAGAAACCCTCCATGGCAGAATCATTGGCAACTATGGTATCAACGCCTAGTAACCCTATCCTTGAACTAGCAAAGGAAGAAGCTAGCCAAGACCCAGAATATCTGAAGACAATGAAGGAGATATTGGGGAGGGATCAAAACCCCAAACTTAAGGCCAAATATCAAGAATTTTCTGTCAATGAGGGACTTGTCTACTTTAGGACAAGATTATGCATACCCTCAAACAAAAAACTCAAACAGAGAATACTTTGGGAAGCACATGATTCCCCCTTTTCAAGCCATCCCGGATATGTCAAGACCCTTAACACAGTCAGGAAGAGCTACCATTGGGAAAGGCTTAAGGGAGATGTGCTCAAATATGTCACAGAATGTTTATCTTGCTAGCGCATTAAAGTAGAGCATGTCAAGATGCTTGGAAAGTTGCAACCTCTTGACATTCCCCAAATGAAGTGGGAATTTATCAGCATGGATTTTGTTGTTGGATTACCTTCAGTCCAAGGAGGATACAATTCAATTATGGTTATAGTAGACATGCCCACTAAGGTTTCACACCTCATTCCAATCAAGACAAACTATAAAGCTTCAGATATTGCCAGGTTATTCATCAAGGAAATATTTAGACTCCATGGGTTACCGAGAAGGATCGTTAGTGACCACGATTCCCTCTTCACATCTCACTTTTGGAGAGGGATATTCAAGGCCGTTGGGACTCAACTCTGTTTCAGTACAGCCTATCACCCTCAGACTGATGGCCAAACAGAGAGGGCCAATTAGGTCATTGAAGATATCCTTAGGGCATATTGCTGTCGCAAACCCAAAAAATGGATCCAATATCTACCATTGGTAGAGTTCGCCTATAATGCTTCTTACCAACAAAGCATTCAAATGACACCTTTTCAAGCATTGTATGGGCATGATTGCCGTACTGCATTGAACTTTTTAAATCCTACCTTGAGGGTAGAAGCTTCCAAAAAATTCTTAAGGAGATGGAGGAGTAGGTCAATGCCATCAGACAAGACATTAGAGCTGCCAAGGATAGACAGAAAGCCTATGCAGATCTAAATAGACAGGAGCGACTCTTCAAAGAAAGTGATATGGTCTTTATTCGAGTATGCCCCAAGAAGAGGTCATTATCACTGGGAGAATTTAAGAAACTAAGTCCAAGGTATTGCGGACCCTACAGGATCCTAAAGTGTCTAGGGCCCAATGCTTACAAACTCCAACTCCCTGAGAACATAAAGATTCACAATGTATTCCATGTTAGCCTACTAAAGAAATATGTATCCAATCCTAGCCATGTACTCAATGATCAACAAGTTGTAATGCTAGGCCAAGGAGTCCTTGAGCTCTGGCCAGATAGAATCTTAGACACTTGGGAAAAGAGATTGAGGAATAGAACCCTCAAAGAGTACCTCATCTAGTGGAAGGACTATACAGAAGAAGATGCCACACACTACAAGGATATGGAGGTATAGCCACGGCGCTTTCCAATGCAAAATAGCGACGTCACTATTTGCGCCGCTATTAGCATCGCTAATAGCGACGATGCTCAGACGAAAAAAACGCGGGCCGAAACCTGAGCACATTATTTTGCGCGAGTACACGAAAGAGAGAGCGAACTCCATCTTGCATTTGAGAGGGAGAGGGAAAGAAAGAGAGAAAGAGGGAGAAGGAAAGCTTCTCACCGCCACCGCCACCATTCGCGAAGAAGAGTAGGAAGTGTACGGAGGGCAAAGAGGAGCCGCCATCGCGAAGAGGAGCCGCCAAATCCATCCTCGAGACTTTATGGTGAGTGCATTGTTCCTTCTTGCTTTTTTTGTGTTTTCTCTTTTTCTTTTACTTGTTTTTGTTAAAATTCATGTGTATTGAGAGAGGGAGAGGAAATGAGAGAGGGAGAGGAAGAGAGAAAAGGAAAGAAGGAACAAGAGAGAGATGGAGAAAACATTAAACATAATAGGGAAAGAGAGAAAGAGAGGAAGAGGGAGAGGGAGGGAGAGGAAATGAGAGAGGGAGAGGAAGAGAGAAAAGGAAAGAAGGAACG